>NW_024580672.1:17133809-17177160 GCF_017639235.1 Corvus kubaryi
GCCCCGCTGCGCTCCGCCCCACCGAGCGCGGCTTCACCTGGCAGCGGGCGGGCGGCGGCGGCCGCAGCCCCGGGGCGCGGCGAGCGGCCCGGCCCGCTCCGCTCTGCACATGCCCAGACTCCCGCGGCGCCCCAGTGAGCATGTGCGGGTGCGGGCACGGCGGCCCCGGCCCGCGGGCAGCTCCGCCGGGCGGGACACACCCCGAGCCCCGCCGGCCCGGCGGCGAACGGAATCGCTGATCGTTTCGGCTGGAATGGACTTCTGAGATCGTCGACTCCAACCTATGACCGGACAGATCCACGTCAACCGCACCATGGCACCAAGTGTCACGTCCAGTCTTTCCTTGAACATATCCAGGGATGGTGATTCCACCCACATCCCTGGGCAGCCCATTCTAATGTGTAATCACTCTCTGTGTGTAGAAATATCTCCTAATGTCCAATCTAAACCTCCCCTGCCTTAAGACTGTGTTCCCTTGTCCTGTCACTGGTTGCCAGGGAGCAGAGCCCGACCCTCACCTGGCTCCAGCCTCCTTTCAGGGAATTGTAGAGAGTGAGGTCTCCCCTGAGCATCCTCCAGGCTGAACTCCCTCAGCTTCTCCTCCAGCTTTGTTGCCCTTCCCTGGACTTGCTCCAGCACTTCAGTGTCCTTCCTGAACTGAGGGGTCCAGAACCGGACATAGCACTTAACGTGCGACCTCACCAGTACCGAGTATAGGGGAAGAATCCCTTCCCTGGTCCTGCTGCCACACTATTCCTGATATAGACCAGGATGCCATTGGCCTTCTTGGCTGTTGACCAGCACCCCCAGGTCCATTTCCACTGGGCCACTTTCCAGCCCTTCTTCCCCCAGCACTCCAGGGGGTTGTTGTGGCCAAAGTGCAGGACTCTGCACTTGGCCTTGTTGAACCTCATACTGTTGGTCTCGGCCCATGGATCCAGCCTGTCCAGGTCCCACTGCAGACCCCAGGCAGGGTCTCCCACAGCATCAGTCCCCCATGAGCTGGGATTAAGCCCTCCAGCTCTGGTCCCCACACAGCTGTCAGTGTGGTGCTGCATTTTTAATTCACCCTTTAGCACAGTGTGCATAGGGCAGCTTTCCAATGAGGATCCCTGCATGGCCCAGAGGAGTGGTAGGGACATAAAGCTGCTGTTTGAGTGCCTTGGTACAAAGAAAGCTAAAAGGTTAAAAAAAGAAACTGGAAGGTTGCATTACTGTTTGTGAGGATCCAAGGGAAACAACAGCATGCAAGTGTTCAGCACTTTAAGGAAACTTTGGAACAACATTAGGGCAGAGGTCTTTGACCTGCCATGTTCACCTCAGAAGAACACACTTCTCTTTGCTATTGTCTGATGATCCCTTTCTGAAAAAGGAGGAGATCCAGTGATAATCTCTGTATTAAAATGGTTACCTTACCCAGCCTATCCTAAGGCTGACACTAAGTGCAACACAGAGTTTGTTTCTGTTTATGCTTTTTGCTGAGCTCCAGCAGTGCTCAGCTGAGCAGCAGCTATCTCCAGATTGGCATGGGCAAAGGTACATTTCTTACTCCTCCCTCCCTCCCTCCTTCTTTGGCAAACACCCATCGATCCCTGTGGCAGGCAGGTCAGAACACACAGACGTGGCAACATTAGTTAGAAGTATCTGAGAGTGAAAGGAAAAAGATCCTACTACAAACCGTGGCTCAGTCCTCCAGCCTCCTTCCTCCCACACAGTGTCCTCTAGTTTTCCCATTTTGACCTAGCAAAACTTTAAAACATGAAGAGATTCTATATTGGTGCTTCACAGCATTTTCTGTCCTAGAGGTAGTTAATGACATGTGTAGCATCCTGGAAAGAAGCCAGGAGAACCATGTGAGCTGTGCTGATGTCTCAGAAGCCTAGTATGCCCCATGTAAGGCAAAGGAGGCAAGTTCATAAGCTAGTCACCTTATTTTGAACTAGTCAGCACAAAACACCTTTAACTGTACCAAATACAAAGTTACGAATTCATGCTCCTAGTCGTATGCAAAGAATGGGAAACGACCTTGGAGAATGAAGGCTCTGTAGAGGAAGTGGGAGGCAAAGTGCAAGTAATTATGTAAGTGCTGTCAGCAAGGTACTGTAGCAAAAGAATTGGGATATGCTGCCAGCAGGGTAAAAACTTTCTTCTGTAACACTGACAAGAGCAAAATAAACTTTCTGTATCCAGTTCTTAAATAAAATGGTACAGAAAAATTTACAGAGAAAGCACAAGAGAAGAAAAATGACCTAAAGTTTGAGGAGAGTGCTTTGCAATGAGAGACCTCAAACCCTTGATCTTTTTAACTGAGCAAAAAGGAAACAAATTATTTGGTTATGGTAATTTCAATGCTTGAGGGCTTTTCAGCCTAGTGGAAAAGAGTCAACCAGAATCTGTGCCTGTAACCAGAAGCTGAACGTAAAAGCTACAAATAAAGTCACACATCAAAATGCCTCCATTTGAAGGAACACAGAAGGTCCTATTTAGGTCCTTGGAGTTCTGGGATGACCTTGGTTTTGAATAGCGCCCACTTTAAGTCTGAGCAGTTTTGCCAGTGTTTTACTTTTTAGCGTCCTTTCTTGGGCTGCCTTGTTGGCTTCCCTTCAGCCACAGGTCTCATTCCAAGTGCCTCTTCCCACTGCTGATATCATTCCCTTTCGTTTCCAAACGATTTCCTTTGTGCAGTGTAATAGCAGGATTTGCAAGAGAGTCATTGTAGGGTTGCTTATCCCTGCACGGTGCCAAGACACCAGACATTTTCATTCTCCAACAATGTTCTGTCTGTTGTATGCAGCTAGAACAGGGCATAAAATCCCTTTGATATCTGCAAAGATAGAAAGTCATTTCTTCCACTGTTTTATTTATTTACAAAGTAATATGTCCACATCAAAAGAATTCACTTCCATAATTTCTATATTGGGGCTTCATAATTTTTCTTTTTGTTTTCATTCACTTAGATCTACATCCAGTTACAGTACCTTGAAAAGCCAGCATTTAAAACAAGGATCTTGTTTCAAATACTCTCCTTGTTTGTGTTGATTGCAAGAGTAGGATGGGTGTTACTACAATAGTATTATTTATTATTAATATTACAGTAGTAGTTGTAGTAGTAGTAGAAGTCGTAGTAATAATAATAATAATAATAAATATTTAATCAATTGTTGCTAATATTTTTCTAAGTTAGGAGATAGCTGAAAAGTTAACTCTATTACTAATAATCCATGTCCTTTGGGAGACCATAATTCAGATGGAATCATCATACCTCTAGATTCCACCAAGTCACAGCTACAATGGATGAGAATCCGTCTGGTATTCTCAATTTCACAGTAGCCATCAATCATATAAAGTAGGATAATTACACCAAAAAAATGAAAGAGGAAAAGAAATACTGGAATTTTAATCTTTGTGTTACTTTGGATAGATCTTAGTGAGATATTGGACACCTCCTGTTATTCTAACCGATGCTTGAAGCTGATGCAAAGGAGCAATTCCCAACGTGTGTGTAACTCAGGCTGTTGTACCTGCATGCATATAATTTTTGCAACTTTTTTTCATGGTTCTCCTCTTGGATGGGACTTTGATGAGTACTGAAATGATGGACTTGGCAAGTTGAAAATATCACAGAATGACAAGGCGAAGCAGGTTGTAGTGATTAGTCACGTAACTCCTAAATTCATAGAATCCAGAGTGAAGAGCTAGGAATTCACAGCATAATGTAAGTTTTGAATTTTGAAATTGAGATTTTGAATAATAAAATTTGAAACAATTATCACATGTATGAACGATTGTGTCCTGGGACCATCTAGAGACGGTAAAGTGTGAACTGTATCTATAAATCCGTAGAAACTTTTTTTTCTCATAAATTAGCTATTTAACATAGCAACACTCATAACTGTGCATACAGAAGTAAATATTTTGGTACCTTATCAAATAGGTACTACAGTCAGGAGTTTGATGTGGTTGTTATCTATCTAAAATATGCATATTCCCGTTCCTCATTTTGGGATAAAATTTACTCAGACCTTTTAAACGATACAAAGGCAGCCTTACCTCTCCTACATAAATAAACCCCCAACATCTCCAACAACAAAGAGCAAGGAAGGGAGCAGTGGACCCCTCTGATTGGGAGAGAAAGGAGTTATCTTCAGAAGCAGTGCAATCCATCAGTCCCTGCAAAGCCTGAATTGACTCCTGAGGATTCATCACCCTCCTGTTGAGGAGAGCTACCTGGTGGAAACAGCTGTGACTGCAGGCTGAACGTACCTTCAGGGCATGACTGCAGCCATATGTTTACTACTCTCAGAACAGACATATTTTATGGGAAGTGGGGGGACAAGATAAAATAAACTACATAATCACCGCACAGATAAACAACTATCAATAAATTGGAAAAAAAAAAAAAAAGACATGGCAATAGCTATTTGAGCATCTAATTAACACAATGAATAAGACTAAGCAGCTTCTCTCGCTGAGGTAATGTATATTTTTCTACCAAACCAATCAGTGCTGAATAATGACCGGCATAATATATCAGGGTAAATATAAGCTCTTCTTGTCTCCCTAGGATGACAACTAACTAATCAGCACACATTCAAACTGGAGTATAAGTATGATTAAAGGTAAAAAAACCTCAAATAATACAGATTCATTTGAAAAACTTAACCATTTGATTAGAGACACTAGTGTGATCTTTGCTAGTCATCTCCATCCAGGACGGCAAACATGTCTGTCTCTGCCCAGAAAAAAGGCACAAATTGATTGGGGGATAAATCAGAGGAAGATGAATTATTTATCCTGGCATTTTTAAATGCCCTAATTGTACCATAATTGACAATCCTGGGTATTAAATTTGCGACTGCTAGGCACATTAAATCTACTCACCATTCCTAGCAGTTCATTGTACTTTATGGATGCTCACCTCATATAATTTGGTTGAAATGGGTGCTTCCTCTATCTTCAAGCATAGACAGGTGGTGGATTTCACCCACTGAGGTGTGAACACCTGCCAGCACCTGCAAGAACACATATTTAGAGATAACAAATAGCTCACTAGTGAGATCTCTTGTACTTCCAACCTGTCAGAAACAAATGCCACGTTTTTGGAGAGTTAGAGTCACTTTCCAGACCTCTTTCCTGAAGTGGGAGACCCTGACTCACCAGTATCACTGGGGAGGCTGTTGTTCCAGTGGCTTTTATGTGCTCCTCTGGGATTATTTGCTTTATTCTGCAGCAATTTGGCTAACTGGGCTGCCAGAGCAAAGAGGAAGAGAGGTTGTATAGGAATCTTTGAACAACTAGGTGTTATGTGATGGTAAATGACAATAGCAAAAAAGTATTTTTTCCCCCGTGGAGGAAGGGATGATCTATTAAAAAAAGAAAAAAAACCCAAGTCCTTAGCCATATAGGATCAAATATCTCTGTGATCATAATTTCATGGTGAAATGTGGACATAATCTGATTTTGGTGTGGACAGATGTTTATGATGGGAAAAATCTGGGAAACAGCACGCTGAAAGCTGATGAAGGGTCACTGAATGCAAAAACTTATTTCTTGGTAAGTTATTCCTGGAGCTTGCAGTGCTATTTCATACCTTGTTCTTTGATAAACAACTAACATCATGTCAAACTAAATAGCAAAATCAGTTAGTTAGGAACTTATATACGTTGCTATACAACAGTCAAGGTCTTTTGGTACCGATCATAAGCATCTTCATAGACCATTCATTATGCATAGCTTTTGAATTCAATGCCACTGTTATTTTGCCTACATCTTTATTATGCTGCTCGGCAAAGTTGCCATCATAATTAATTTCTACAGAAAGGGCAAGTCATTTCACTTTTATTAAGCAATTTTGCAGCTTATGAAAAATTACCCATTGCCCTGCTTCCTCAACACACTTTCCATCTAGTATTTATGTCCAACTGGAGCCACTTTGTCTGCCTCTCTCTCCCTCTCAGTTGAACTTTGCATACAGCTCAACAGCAGTTGATGCTTTTGTTCCTGATGCAGACTTGTCCCTTTTCTGGTGCTTGCACTACCTCCATTTTTCTACATAATTAGGGTCAGATGCTAGTTCCCTGAATTAAAAGGCATTTGGGCTCTCCTTCCAACAAGGCTTTCTACTCCCTTCTTGCAAAACAAAGCTGTCACATGCATTCTTTAGCTGGTGTTGGATTACATTACACCACTTGACCACACTCACTACACTAAGATAATTATGCCAGGTATTTTGCTGATAAAAATCACCATGGCATTATTGTGTGCTGTGGAACTCTATCAATTCATGTGAGCAGAAAATTGGGTTCTTTGTAAGAATTTGGGGACAGAGACAAACCTCGAAATTGCCATAAGGATTCTCACCAGCTTAACCAGCATTTCTGGAAGTCCTTCAGCAAGGCAGAATTAAAGGGACCAAGGAGTAAGCAAATTTATTTCCTTAAAAATATCAGACAAACTTTCTGCCACTTGCCCAGCTGTACATCATCAGGTAGCAGAGAAATACATCCTTTGCAACACTTGATTTTGCTGATTTGCAGTACCACACGCCAGCTCCTACAGTTCACACAAGCACTGTTCTTGACCATGTGATAAACAGGGATAAAGAAATTGTGTAATTAATCTGGAACTAGAAAGTATGAGAAGTTCACAAAAGGCTGCTCAGGAGAGATAAAAAACTGCTCTCAGTGGAGTTTTGCTGGTACTAAACTTGGCCCAAAATGTTAAAATTTAAGAGGAGTCCCTGCTCTTGGAGCCTGCAGAGGACAACTCATTTGTGTGAGGCCTCAGCCACTGGTCAGCTGGAGCTGGGGTTTGCCTGTGGCTTCTCAGCATTAAATGGCTTTTCTAAAAGCTGAAAGTTCCCACTAGAGTTTGAAACCAAGAATCACAGACAGTGTAAATGGAGTACAGTGTACCCACAAGGGATTGCCCCCACAGAGCCTTTTGGCCAGCAGGACACTCCAGTGTGTCTTCTCTATCAAAACAGGTCATACAATACCTCCTAAGACTGACATTGAGGGTAAAAATCCTGCTTGCCACACTGGTTCCCAATAACCATCTTGAGTTTAAAATCATTCTCAATTCACCCCATTTTAACAAAATGAAGTTTACTCTATTCTTTTGATGAGAGTGTATGCTATTTCTATCACCAGAAGTAGTATACATGATATTCTCACTCTGCCAGTGCTTTTGATTCATATTATTTTTCTACATTAAGGTTTGTTAATTAAAATAGATGGCAAATCAGGCATTAGCCACATCTCTGGGTCTGATCAGTCAATTATTTGTTAGCTTAATTGCATTATTTTTAACTAACTTCCTTCACATTCCAAATACCAAGCCTATCATCACTCATATATAATAAAATACCATAAAACTATGTGAAAATGCTGCTTTTATGCAAAAAAAATGGAGGGAGTCTCAGAGAAAAAAAAATATTTCCTACACTGTACAAAACTAGTGCAATAAAACAATCTAATAAATCAGAGTGTTCTCACAAGGTGAGTTGTTTTGTCAGTTGAGTGCTTGAAATGCTATCTAATGTCTCAGTGGAAATGGCTGAAAGAAACAACAGATGTCTCAGATTTTTGCCTTTCATGTCTTATTAAAATCAAGAGAAGATGGAAAGGCAAACAAAGGGTTACTCATCATTTTTCTCTCCCTGGAAGAAGTTCCTATGAACACCGCCTACAAGAAGAGGCAGTGATAACTGAAAGACAAAAAGCAATTTAGATAATGAGGAACATTTAAAAAAGAAAGGGTTCATTGAGAACACTATTCCCAAGGATAAAAGGTGGAAAGGAGACAAGAAATTCTGCAAGCAGCTCATGTGAATAACGTGGCAGTGCCACTGCAGCCTTCAGCAGAGCCATCTTGTGTTGTTCCCTGCCACTCGCATTCAGCCGAGGAGCCCTGAATGAGAGGTTTGTCATCTGATTTGTGCTGGGTATTTTTGACTTCACTCCCTCATTCAGACTTGCAGCTCTGGCCTCTGAGCCACATCCCTGCTCTGTAGGGACTGAGAAGCTCTTGCTGAAGTAAGGCTCAAGTGATTTGGAGCACCTCTCTGGACGTTTACAGCAGACTTCTCCACGCCTAAGATATCTTCAACTCCTACTTTAATCAGCTCCCCACGTTGCCTTACATGTGAAACAGCAATGTTTGCCATTGTTGATTATCTGCTAACTACAAGAAATATTAAAATCTGCTTCATTTTGCTATGGTAGCCACTTACACTTTGCTCTAGAAGCCAAAGTAAACAGCCAATCCCTTATTCTGTTATTTTCTCCTTCTGTTGCTGCAGGAAGATGAGTATGCAATTTGCATTGGCTATACCAAGCATCTCCTGATAAGATGAAAATCTTATCAGGCCATCTTAGAGAAAATGCATATGCAAAATGTGACCCGAGCAGTATTTCTGAGCCTGTGTTTCAGCACACCCTGGGGAGCACACGTCCAACCACCACCCTGATGTGTGTCACTGTGTGCTGGATGTTACTCAGCCCACCAGGATGGCTGGAGGTCCCGACATTCCCTGAGGATGTCTCTCCTACCACTCCCACACCTCCATAGGCAAAGTTCTGAATCAATCCAGGCTGTGAATGGCAGCACTTGATGAAGCTTTAGAGAAAAGGTGACACAGAAGAGATCAGGCTATTCTGCAGTACATCCACTTAAACGGGATGCACAGAAATCCAGCCGAGATGCTTTAAAAAAATAAAATAATAATCCTGCTTTTGCATTCCTGAGCTGAAATACTGTAGAGGCGTTCACACAGAATAGGTTGGCTTTGATCTTAAAAATTTTACTCTTCAAATAAGGAAACTGAAGAGACAGTGCTTCTTTCCTTAGTTACTTTCATTTAAGGCCTGAATCCCAAGGTGTTGCTACCAATGGGATGTGCTGATGCTAAGTGCCACTGAGAACTGACGAAAACCAGTTTTTAAACCATTCAGTGAATGATCTCATACGTAATGCCAAAGGCTTCAGGCACTGAAAAAAATTGGGCTAGTGGGTGGTGTATGTGAACTTGTTTTTAGAGAAGGCTGTCCTCAATTAGAGAGCCATAGAACAATTAAAAAAAACCCCAAACCTATAACTGACTAATTTTTGAACACTCCCTACAAAGATTCAGACCTATTATTTATATATGGATGCATGGGAATCAAAGCACTTCTGTACCTGCTGTAAAAGTTTTTAGACAACTGCAAAGCTGTGTCACATACATGTTTTTGTAAGATTTACTTTTTTATATAGGATTGCCAAAAATATAATGATGTGGACTAAAGCATTCAGTGGCGAGTTTCTGAGTAAAACCAAATTTTGGGTTTGTTTCAGTGGTTACACTGCCACTGATTTTTGGTATCTTAAGGAAAAAAAATCAAAACAAATTATTGCTGCTTGGTTGGGAAGCTGCAGCACCTCACCACCTTGTGGCAGCTCTAAAAACCCAGCCAGGGATCCCTGTGGTGGCCAGGAGACTTCTTGGCCACGCGCTTTGGTTTTGCCAAGGCAGAACACTGGAAGAGATGGGGCAGGGTCATCCTGGAGAGTGCGGCCTCTGCAGTGCCTGAGCCAGAACAACCCAGAGACAGGCTCTGGAAAATTCATCCTAAATGATCACTCATGTTGGGGGGAAGCTGAAGACTATCCATACCTGCCTCTTGTCCCTCCCCTCCCTAGGTTTTAGTAGGCTATAAATTAGGAAATACCTCTAGGTGGTGTTGTAAGTCAAACCCTAAACAGCTACCCTTTTGAAGATGACCTGTCAGGTGCTCCACTTTCCAAAGAAAAGATTTGGGTATGAGTGCCCTAAACAAAGGTTCTAATCTTGACAATTCTTTGCTGGAGCAGGAATTTGCAGCTGCAGGTGCAGGATGAAGGAAGGGAAAAGGGAATGCCGTGAAGGGGGCACTAACCCCTCTATTAGGTCAGGCTGCTGTAACACGCATTCCTGTCTCAGGACAGGATTACAACTACAAGTCCAAGCAGCAGCATCCCCTCCAGAGAGGGGAAGATATGGAGCCATTTCACTCTCTGCTGTTATTGAAATCAAGTCTCCCATGGCACTGCTCACATGAGACAGGAGATTCATCCCTACAGATTATGCAACACCACCAGCTCCAAGATTTTTTCTTCCTGTTGAAATAGGTAAGGAATGGCTTTGTAGCAAAAATGTTACACCAACACTTCCACCCTGGCTCTGAGTCCACCCACTAAATGAACTGACCTACAGCCACATCAGTATTTGAAGAAACCACTCTTCCTTCCACCAAACACATCCACAGCCTCCGAGCCACTCCAGAGGCATTAGAAGAGCCAAAACCAGGCAGTCTGTATTGAACAGCAGATTTCTTTGGAACAAATGCTTGGCAAAAAAATGCTTTTACATTTTTGCTTCCTATGGTGCCTCAGAATGGTGTCTGTTTAGCTAGCATGTGCTTATTAATCTGGTAGGGAAGGCATTCTGGTGTGGTTAGTGAAAAACACAGGCAATTGTGTTTTGCGTGGGATACGGTCCAGCTTGCCAAGCTTGTCTAAACAGCCTGTTCTGCCCTATCATTTATGAATAACTTTTACTTCTGTAAAGGAACCAGCTCTATTTTATGGAAGTAAGGGCAATCCTCTGACCAAATCCATTGGTAGAAAGAGTCTGAAAATTAAGGCGGCTTGCAGAAGTGAGGATTGCTGCCCATCTGAGGAGAGCTGGCACTGCAGGTCTATGAGATCTCCAGTCCTGGCTCTGATGCAAGTGTCAGAGTCAATAATGACTCTCAGACCCATCCAGATCTGATAAAGTCCTTGGCAAGCACCAATGGCGATTTAGTCTCCATTCTTTCTGCTGAAGAACAACAGACTGCAGTCAAAAAACACTCTAAATTGTTTCATCCACAAGTCATTCATACAATTTACCAGTGCTGACAGATGCTGATACCTTTCTCTCTCTTTCTAGAAGCTAGATTTATTTTATCAACAAATAAGTCTTGACCCAGTCTGAGCCGGCAACCTAAAGATGAACAGTTTGAGTTTCAATTTCCTCTCTTATGCAGCTTCACCAGAACACATTTCTGTGTATCCAGAGATACTGAAAGCCAGCCACACTTTCAGCAAGTATAAATTTTCTAGCTCTGCTCTTTCTAATGTTCTGCTGTCCTTGTATCTGGTCACTTAGTATCTCAGTAATACTTTTAAAATACGTCTTAGCCTTGAGTTCCAGGTTAAGAACCAACTGGATTTTGTCAAACAACAGAAAATCATCCTCCCATCAGGAGCTCAGGAGGAAATATCTTCAAAATACCAATTGCTTTCCAGTTCTCTGATGTGTGGGAGGAAGCCAACTGCCTCAGTGGAACTGCAGCAAGTTCAAGGTGTGTGAAAATGGTCAAGTAATGCAAGTTGGGCAGAAATGTATGAAAAAGGGAGAAGCAGAGGAAATATCAAACAAACAAAAGACAAGGTCAACTCCCATCAGGAATGAGATTTCATTGGGGTGGGCAGCATTTAGCATAGGAAATCAGCCTTCTGGTGTGTACTTTGTCTCCCCCTGCCTTTCTGCCCTCTTCATTTCTTTCAGCAGCTCAGCCAATGGACAACATTGCACTGATCAGGTATTTGCTAGGTCCCTTCAGGATCCAGTTTCCCTCTGCTCATAATGCCCACCACCCACTCTTTGGAGCTATGGGATTACATACCTGGAATTGCTCAGGGGTGTGTTCAGTTTGTTTGTACTGCAGTGGCACCTGACCAGCTCTAGCCGAACCCTGTGCTCGTCACCCTGACTGCTATAAAAACTCCTGCAGACACTACACCAGCTAAGCCTCTCCACTCTATTCCCCCCACCAAAAAATAGTCAGCTTCAGTAGATAGTGCAGGGACTGCTCTAAAGGAAGCAATACCAGTACCGTCATTAGACTGCCTCTGTTGCTGTTTTTTCCATTTCCTTTTGCCTGTCAGCAGACCTTGAGCTCATGACTCTGGCCCTTTTGTCCTTGCTTTGGCACATTAAACGTGTGGGATTCATCACCCTCGTAAGGGTAGCGTCTGCTTTTAACTATGCAGGAATTCTATAAAGCATTGTTATCATTGGTCCAAGAGAGGAGAGCTACCAGCACAAATATCACAGATGAACTGAAAGAAGATTTTCAGGATATACAGGTCTGAAATATTTCTGTCAGGTCAGCTAAAAGATGCATTAAGGCAGAATATAACACTCATCAAGCCCAAGAAGTGTTTTTATTTCCTTGACTTCTACCCATTGGAGCAAATCCTGAGCCTCTATGTTGACATACTCAGGCAGAAATTACTGAAAAACACTTGTAAAAATACATTTCAAGAGCTCTGTAATAAACCTCTGTATCTCAACTTTACTGATATTTACAGCAGTCATTCCTCATAGGTTTGCTCAGTGTCCTGGGCCGCCAGGAACCACGCTCATTTTAGATTATTCTTACTTGAGGTACAAGTGCATCTCTATTGACATAAACTTGGACAGCTATATCCAAGGAGCAAAAGTCAGCTCTACCCCCCATGAAATTAAATCAAGAGAGATGAGTGCAGTAGAGGACAGAGAGCCTGCTGTTGAAATACTGGTGTTTTAACCAGCTCGATTGCCTTCCCACTTTGTTTTGAAGTAGGTCAGGAGAGAATCTAACACTGTTTTCAAGTGGTTAGTGGACACCTTGGAGGAGCCACCAAAAGTCAAACATGGCCAGCAGTAGTGGAGGAGTTGTTCACAGCTCCTGGCCATTGTGTGGATCAGGGAGGTTTGGGCTCTCAGCCCCTGAGCTGCAGGGCTGCCTAAAGAGGCTGGAGCAAAGCAGCCCCAGGAGAGGCTTTTGGGCTGGTGGAGTCTTGCTGGACTGGAGTCCGGTTTGTGGTCTGATTGATTGAATAAAGGGCATCTTTAGATCTGTAGACCAGCAGGGATGTCTGAGTGGGAGATCTTCCTACCTGGGGATGGGGAATGACCCAAAAATGCCTTAACTAAGACAACTGTGTCTTAGCAGCTGCTCAGAGCAGGGGTCAGCTCTTAGCACGTCTCTAGGCAGGCAGGGACACTGCAGGGCTCCATCCTCCCTTTGCTCATAGATAGACCCCAGTGAAGCTCTCAGTATTTCAGCTGCCCTAAATAACCATTTATCCCATGCAGCCAAGTTTATGGAATTATGGAATTATGGAATCCCCTGGGAACTCACAAATAGAAAGACTGCATTGACTAATGCCTCAGCCAATATTACATGTATATAGTTTAAAGTTAACTGTGTTACTGATTCATACTGAAGGATGGCCTAACCCATCCCAGGGATAAATGTAAGTTCTGCATAAACTCACTTAGCTGCCAAATACAAACTGGATTATGGCTTTATTCTTATATGAATAAAACACCAACTATGGGCCATAATGGTAAACAGGAACAATATTTAAAGGACCCAAAGTACACGATGAGCAGTCTAAACCACTTTATAAAAGCAAATGTAATAATAGAAGAAGAGAGGGGTCTTATAAAAATATTATAATGAAAATGGCATTCAGAAATCCATTAGCAAGTGGTTGTGTTCATCACAGCACCAGGAAAGTATTTTAAATGTAAGCAAAGATCTTTGCTTTTAAAATCCTTAATGAACATGTAAAGTACTAAAAGCCACTGGGAAGTCTTAAAAAATGAAAACAAGACCATGCAGCAAAGCTCACACCTTGGTTCATAATGGATTACAAGTCGATTCTGTTGTTCTTGCATACATCACTGCAGACTACCATTATCTGACTGAATGAGTGAAACTGCAAAACTCACCTACTTTTTTTCCTTGGCCTCCTTATTTCTACTGAGATTTACTTCATGTATTGGTGTCCCTGATGGGTACCATAGCAATGGATGAAACAGGGCCATTTATTGGAACTTCCTTTTATTAAGTTCAACAAAATGCATTCAGGTAAAAACTGAATGGAAAGATAAAATAGGGACTGAAAACAGGTAAGGGGAGTACTTGTGGAGGATTGGGTTTTGAAACATAGCTTAAAGTTTGTACTTTTGGTAGAAAATTCAGTGTAATTGCAAAAATCCCAATGGTTTTTAAGGAGAGCAATAGGATTCATTAGGTGCAGAAGCTCCTAGCTGCTGTATCCTGCAGCAACATCTAGAGATCAGAGCCTCCCAATGCAGATGGTGAAGACACTGCTAAAGACTTCTTCAAAGTGTCCTGCAGTAAAAGAAACTTTTTTCTGTAGATGTACACTTCAGACAAAACCTGTGATTTTTTTTTTAAGACCACATTATTTTTTCCAAGTGTGCTCACCACCTGTCATTTTGTTGTCAGGTATGGCTATAACAGGGTGTGTTGTGCAGCCACTGAATCTCTTTGAGGAATGCAAGGGCAGTTTATAAGGGCATAATTTCACTTCAAACAAGTCATTCAGTAGTACATTGCTTACTCTGACACGTCAAGGAAGAGAAAATGCCGTGGAAGTTGCAAAGCCCTGTAGTTTATCCTTTGCCAGTAAATGAATTGAGGAGAGCCAAGCTGATACCTCATACTTGTTAATGCAAACCACAATTAAAGGAATCCTGGCTTCTGAGGTAGGTGGTATCTGAGAAAAGGATAATTGGAATGTCTTCTAGAGCAAGAACAAATGATGTGCCTGGGCTAGTAATGCTGGGCAGCTCTCCTGAATCAGCTGTTACCTACTGCTGTGCTTTAACCAATGCATTTGTGCTGCAGGCCCTGCTTAACCCATGTTTCCTGTGCAGCACTGGGAGCACTGGGGATGTCCCATGGCTGGACAGCAAGGCACATCCCTCCCCATGGGCCAGTACTTCTGGTGTATGACAAGTTCCAGCTCTCATCACTGGCCTATACATCAAACTTGCCAATTTAATGGGAGTCTTGTATTCACTTACAGATGCAGGGCACGGTCTCAGCTTCTCTGGACACTCTGTGTTTGCTTTCCACATGCTCACCCTGCAGTACATTACACTGTTGGGTATGTAGAGAAAAACATCATACAGCCAATAACTGAAAATTTACTGCTTGGCTAGGACTGAACTCCAGCACCTTTAGAATGGGTAAACCCCCCCAAATTCCTGAATGTAATCAGTTGTAAAACAGTCTGCAAGGTCTCACCTTTGGCTGTCATTCCAGCAGAAGTCAAACACACCCTGGGCTCGCTGGTCACTTCCTGCTACAGGCAGAATCTGTTCCTGGTTTGCACTTTCTAAGTAGCTCTGTGAGTAGCACAGCCTCCTTGCATCTGCTTTGCAGTGCAGGAAAGGTTAATGTTCAACCCTAGATTGAAGGAACCCATCTTTGAGCTCTCAATTATCTTAAATACAACCAAGTACACTTTTTTTAAGAAAGAACCTGTAAGAGCGCACAGCTGCATAAAGGATGAATGATTCACTTCCTTATGCCTGATGGAAAAGAGAAGTCAATGTCTTAAGTGTGATAAAGTTGATGAATTATGGGTTTTAAGAGGCAGATCTTGCATTGGAATAAAGACAATGCAGCAGGCAATCAGGGTTGTGAAACTACTGTTTATGTTCTTCACAACTTAACAAATAGCATCACAATATATAGAGATTGATTTTATAAGATAACATAATGATTTCGTGCACAGTAGCTATTGTAAAGTGATGTATTGTTTATTTGTTCTGTCGATGCCCTGCAGTAACTGGTTATTTGTCTCCCTGTGCAGGAAGGGAGTTGGCAGAATCTTACCATGAAGCCAGTGCTGGTTTCTAATGGTTGACCATTCAGAAGGTGTTACAAAGGCTGTATCTATGCTGATAAAGAGATGAAGTCCAGGAAGAAA
The DNA here is from genome assembly GCF_017639235.1 of Corvus kubaryi. NCBI lineage: Eukaryota > Metazoa > Chordata > Aves > Passeriformes > Corvidae > Corvus > Corvus kubaryi. Next base: position 17,149,614 of record NW_024580672.1, read on the forward strand.
TCACTGTCCCCAGGGTCAACAGGTTCAGCCTGGCTTATAACCTTGATGCTCAGGGCTAGGTCGCCTTGCTGGGCCATATTTGCACTACACTGGAGGTGGCCCTTGGTATTTCTTAGGCACTGTGGCTTGAGACAGAAATAATTGCATTTTTAGGGCTTCTTTTTAACTTTCAAAATACATGAAATAACACAAGGGCTGTGTACTAGCTCACTAGTTTGGTGTTTTGGGGTTTTATTTGGTTTGGTTCAATCTGTTTATTTTAATTAGCATAAACCAGCCGATGTGTTGGGCATTGGGACTGAGACATGGGTGTCACCCAGCTATCACCCAGCCCCCTGCTCTCTCCTGCACTGAGATTTTAGGCACCCAGTATTATTTCGCTGACATAGGTTTTTCAAGTGGCTGTGCCTGATGATTTGGGGCCAGAAGTGAGAAAGAAGCTTCTCCCTGCAAAACCAAGGTGGGCACTGAGGGATGGCAGATTGGGAAAGCAAAGCAAAGCTCATTCTGAGCATGAGAGTCTGGACATGCATCTTTTGAATCCTGGCTTCATGGGGACTTACCACACTGCCATGTGGTCAGGCCTGGTGAGATAGCTGCTTATTTCTCATAGGTCACTGCTGTCAGACGCAGTTCTCTCCTGAGCTGGGTTATGTAAAGTCCCAGTACTTAGTGAAAATTGTGCAGCTCTGAGGACAGTGACTGTGTGGCGGGACAAAGACAAGGGAGAGATGTTAAGTAAACAAACATTCAAAGAGTAAAACGGCTTGTGCAGACTGATACAATGGGCGTGTGTGTGCAGGTGTGTGCAGCATCTCTGTGGGCACATGCACCAGCTGGGTTCTCTCTGGTGCATTTGGTGGTTTGAGTTATACCTGTCAAACCCCAGGCCTGATCCTCCTTCCTTCTTTGGACAACCTATTTCCTTTTTCTTTTAGTTTTGCCATGACTCCCTGCTAGTCCTGGGCAGTGGCAGAGAGGACTCACTGTTCCAAAGCATCTTTATTTGTGTGATTTCCTCTGTATCACATCAAGCTGCCTACTCTTGTGGGCACTGATAGAATCAGAGCTGTGTCTGTGCTCCTGCTGTAGTACCATGGAATCAGGATTTCTATGTAAGATCTCAGTGCCAAAAGTCTTTTAGCCATGCTGGTACCAGTGAAGATATTCTGTCTTGTAGCTGCTGAATATTTGGTCTGGTATTACTGGGTCAGCAAGGAGTTTGATGTTGCATCCTCAATAGACCCTTTTTACTCTCATTATTTTTTCTGCAAGAAAATAAAGCTTTGAAACTGCTCAAATGTTGTTGGCCTTGTCTTATTGCATGTAATTTTGAAGCATTTGTTCCAGGCACACTACAATTTTTGCCATTTAGTGATTACCTTTAAATTCCACGAAGCCTTTTCTCATGTGCCCTTGTGCAGTGCTTTGGGAGATTGTCTGATGTGAAAGGCACTATTACACATTGAACTGATTATTGTTGTTTGTTGCTGTTAACACAGACAAGAAACCCTCCTGGCAGGGAAACAACTTCTTTGCTAATAAGTATTCATAATTTGTATCTCAGCAAAAGATGTAAACATATATTATCATTAAATAGGCTGTAATTTTAATTGCCTATAAATGTTATTAATTCTGATTGTGATTATTCAATAGGTAATAAAGATAAAGGCTGTCAAAATTAATTAAGTACATATTCATTAAATTCAAGGTAGCTTCAGTTTCTTTATTGCACAAATACAATTAACACTTAATCTGAATCTCAGTAAGTTACATAATCATGTGACTCAAAATAAAGGGAGGATACAACCTTGGCCTTTTACTTTTTACATGGGAAAACATTAATGATGCTGACATTGGAGACAATTAGACAGTGTCGGCCAATTGTTTTTAGTCAGCTTTCTCTCACATCTGTGGTGTCTACAAGCAAGAAGGGCCATTGTTTCTGCAGGCCTCCGTCGCGCTTTGGCTCTTTGTGCTAACCGTCAATCTCTTGCTGAATATCAAAGCTGTGAGGAAATTAGAACAGACCAGCTCTACTGCACCACACTAAAGCTTAGCAGGGTGCATCCACTATGCTACTAATTAGGCAGTGGCCAACAAAATAACCTGTCAATGTGTGCTTGCCATTTCCCACACACCTGCATTTCATACACTAATAAGCGTACAGCCATGGAGAGAAAGGAATAACTGCTGAAGTGTGAAAAATGAACAAAATATAACAATGTTTCTCTCCCCACCTATACTACTGCCAATTACCATTTAACATTAGGTAGAATCAACATGTCGGGAGAAATACAATACAGTATCTGAAACTAAAGAGAGGGTAGGAAGGAGCAAAGCCACACATAGCGAGTGTATTAATGTTTGCTGCAGAACGTCGTGCTAAGTGGAATCTCTCTTTATTTGTATAAACCAGGAGGTTGAAAATGATCGTGATTAGGGTTTTTCTATTCACGTCAGCCCAGAGAGAAATCCATATTTTTGTTGCTTACCAAAAATATGTGAATAAAACACTGCCAAATGACTACTCCAGTGCTGCTCTAGCAGACTGCATCCTTCACGTGCACCAGTGAGGCCAAGCCAGCACAGGCTGACTGAAGTTCTGATCTCTGTCTGATTTACTTTCAGCCAGTCAGTTGCAAACCTCTCTGAAACTTCTGTGCACCATCCTTCCACCTTGTAATTCCTTGATTTGAAATCATATCAGTCAGGACATCAGTACCCGCTTGCCCGGTGAACTTATTACATTTGTGCTGTTATTTCCTGTCATGAATCTGTCCCCTACCAAACACACAGTCAGGAAACTCCTAGAAATTACTTTTCTATCCAAGTGATAAAAGTACACAAAAGTGTCCTGTTATTACTGTTGTGAAAGGGGGAGGAGGAATGCTTATGCAGTGATTAGAAATATTGTGTTTGAAAGCAGCTCATCCTCAAAACACAGAAATCAGTTTCATTGCAGGTGTTACGGCATTGCTGTGAGTTCACACAACTCCCCCTTACAAGGCCTTGTAAATTGCTAGGTTTCGTACCGTAGTAATTCTCACACCATATATTTCTTTCCCTTTGCCTTTCCTTAATGCCTGATCAGATTGCAGGAGTGATGATTTAGAAGTGATATGCAATGAAAACAAAGCAGAGTGGAAGTAAAGATATTAAGTCAGGTGCAAAGCACCCAGGGCCAAGCTGCTAAGGCCATTACCTTTGCCAGGGGTCTGACTCAGCTGAATTCAGCACTTCAGACTCGGAGCTCTTTATTTTTTTCCCTCTTTGCACAAACCCAAGGGTTATAAATGCAAATTTACTCATATGAAACACTGTGATTCCCTGTAGGACGCCCTCCCCCTCCATCCTGATGCATATACTTCAATTCTTTTTTTTTTTTTTTTTCCATGGACTTGAGCTTCGGTGGATCAGGTAGATGAAGGGCAGAAAACAGATTTATGGAAATATATCGTTCCTGAGTAGCCATCCTACCAGGCGTCTTCAATGTAGAGCTGAATTTAAAACATGAAATGAGAACCAGAAGGACCAATGCAGTGTGTGGATGAGGCTGTTTTCCTCTACAAGAAAAATCACTTCATCTCAATATGTAGGAGAAATGCCTATATTGTTATGCTATCCTTGATGGAAATCATACAATAAAGGCCAATATTCAAATGGTATTTGTTAGATACTTTTGAACACCACTCTGCCTTTCATTAGACTTTATCCAGGAGCAGCATTTTCAATTATAAATAAAAACTTTCTCCGCCTCTTCCCACTTGAGCTCAAGTACAGAAGGCCCCTATTTAAAATGCAGCTCCCGAGCAGGCCACCAGGCCGCCTGTTCAGCTGCCAGTGGCTTTTGTGTACAAAGATGTTAATTGGTCCTAATCCCCTCCTAGAAGCTGTTTTGGTAGCCTGACCTGGCACCCCAAAGGACACCTTGGTGTGAAAAACTAAAGGGCCCATTGAAAAGAGAGTGAAAAGCAGCACTGAGCATTCCAACACATTTTAATTTCAGGAATTAAAAAAAAAAAAAGCGAGGGGAGGGTGTAGCCAGAGGGGCTATGGCAGAGGGGGGGGATGGCACACATCATCTTGCTGATTCTGAATTGGTCATACAAAGCTTTGGTAACCATGAAGTAAGCTCTACAAACACCCTTTACACACACACACACACATCCAAAAAGAAAAAAAAAAAAAAAGCTAAGATCTTCTTATATTTCAGCTTCAGGTTTGGATCCTTCTTCCATTTTGTTATTTCCAATGCACAAACTCTGTTTCGGAGAGCTGAAGGAACCCAAATGCAACCCAAGGGTCTGACATCCCTTCTTCTGTCCTCCTCAGGAGGAGGTGGGTAAATCCAGACCAAAGTTAGTTTCCCTACGGATTCTGCTGGCCCATTATGTGGCACAAATAAGCATCCAGGACCTGAAGGAGAGAGGACATTTTTTATTAGGTACTTACAGAGCAACTAGGGTGGGGGCAGGGGAAGGGGGAAGGACGGGAAAAGGGAAAAAAGGCAGCTATTATGGCAAACTTATAATCAAATGTACACAAGAAATGTTAGATATAAACACTCCCCCTGAGGAAGTTGTAAAATGCTATCTGTTCAGCATGCCATTGTGCAAAGTGTACATTAACAGCTTGGGTGGTAAATTATGCTAATAGAATGCACAAACCTCAACCGTGAGGTTTTGAATTTTTTGACACAGTTCACAGATCAACTTCATAGGTCAAAGGAGTTTGCCTCCCACAGCCTGATAAAGTAGAGAGATATACAGTCTGTGTGTATTATTATGATCTTGCAGAATGCAAGTTTTTAAGTAGGATATATTTGGTATATTTTCATCTCTGAATTTGCTCATAATGATTACTTTTCATTAGACACTGCTCTGGGAAAGAGCAAAACACTTAGGAGACTCTTCGTGGAAATGTTTCAAGGTGTTGAATGCAAAAACCCAGTAATAAAAGCTTCCATAGCACACCAATGTACACAGAAAGGAAGCTACAGTAGCAATTCTTTCACCAAAGAACAACTGCTCAGATGTACTTTGTCATGAGCTTTTGCAGTACAAGGGGGAAAAGAAAGGGCATATAAAATGTTAGATTCCTTAATCAGCAGAGATTTTCTGCTCAAAGAACAGGGGCCCATGGTTAGAGTTGGAAGGTAAGACAAAGACATGATTCTTGCACAATTACTGTAAAACAAACAAACCAACCCCCCAAACACAAAGCGCCTAAGAAATGTGGAGTATCCATTTGGAGAGAACAGCAAAAAGTGCTGCCTTCTCCTGCTGATCTCCTTCCTACAGCACTTCTGGGCATCTAAAGTTTGCAAATCACATTGTTAGCATTTTCCAGACTCATATAAAAACATAAGTATATTTTAGTGCCAAGTTAAGAAAGGGTAGCTGTCAGAATTTAATCTTGCTCAGTTATCTCAAGGTGCCTTTTGGATTTGAATGGCTGATTCACTGCTCTCATCGTGATAACATTACTCTGTCTCTGGCATGGCATTTTCTGGATCAGGTGCTTGAAAATGGTATGGTAAGGTATATCTCAGAAATAAGGTGGGACCACAAAAACACCTTAAAAAATGGACGAAAAAGAAGATGATCAAGCTAGAAAATCTTCCCTTGGAAATGGAAAAGTTAAATGAAGGGAAATGTTAAAATTTCAATGCAGTGTAAAAAGGCTGATAATCTTCCTTTTCCCACAATATATTTGTTTTTTTTAAATATACAGATATATTTTAATCATTTTGATTATTTCATAGGTTTATTTCTGTTTCAAATAACTTCTTGGCAATGAAAGCAAAGGCAGGAAAGAACTCAAAGGGACTCAGGGAGACAGGGTTGGGGTGAGTGTTTCCATGTGCACCCCCTAAGATGTGCTGGAGGAGCTGCTCAGCAAGCACAGAGCATTGCTGGTTGAAAAGGTGGCCTGTTTGAGGAGCTTTAATAAAAATAATCAGAATCAACTCTGTAGACCTAGACTTCAGTCTCTGAGTCATCTGCAGGTGAATCATGCTCTGTCTCCTGAACTGAACTGATTATTCACATGAGTAAAGTGAGCAGGGCTTGTTCCAGGGTCATCCATACAAATCCTCAATATAGAACAGCCCAGAAGTTGCCTGAATTGAGGCAGCAGAAGAGACTGGACAAACTAACCCAAAAAATCCTGCTGCAAACACCTCTGTGTCTCCCCCAGCTCCACAAGCTTCTCTGGCACTGCACAGGGTCAGAGTGGAAGACAAACCTTACCTCAAAGAAAGGGCTGTGCCTGAAAACCACAGCAGATCATTAGAAACCTTTAAAAAATAGTATTTATTTTCAAGGGGAGGGAAAAGTAACTGCTCCAGAGCACCAAATGGTTCTTGTTTCTCACTGGGCTGCTCAGAGAGAGCTTTCACATGAAGCCTTGCTGATGAGCTGCTGCTGGTGGTGTGTGAATCTGTACTTTCCACTCAGTATTGCTGCACTGTAAAAAAAACTAACAGGGAAAGAAGCAGCCTCTGAAAACCTCTCCATCCTCTTTTGGGAGGTGAGTGTATAGTGAATATGTCAAACTTTTTTTTTCTCCCCATTCCAATCATTTCCCTCCACTCCCCCTCAGATTTACAGCTCTAGTGGTATTTCAATCCAGTTAATGTATGTGTGTTGTAAATGTCACAGGGGTTAATCTCCACCAAGCTTTTAAGAAAATAAATCAGCATTTTGACTGATTTGATACTTTAAAAAAGTTTCCACCCACTCCTCCTTTCTTCTCCTGATGTGGCAGGAGGGGTATTAAACTCTGGGTGAGCCTGTAAGAAACTGTTGGATATTTTCTGTTATCCCTGCCAGGTGGCAGAGAACAACAAGAATATACAACTCCTTTTGCAGATTAGTAAAATAGAAGGATTCCTAAATGAGGGCCAGATCCTGATGGGCACCCGTCTGTCCCCCTTGAATTCTGCAGCAACTGTGAAAATAAAGATGAAGCAAAGAATTTAAACAAAGGGGAAAAAATGAAAAAGGAGTGAGAGCATGCAGTGGCATTGCGTGCCCCTGTTGGTGCACCCACCAAACTTTGAGCGGTCTGCTGCGTAGCTTCCAGGAATTTCTAAAGTTGCAGCTTTTGCTTTTGAATTTGCATCTGAGGCTTTTGAGGGACATTGGTGGAAATCACAACCACACTCACACCTGTTTACACCGGCTCTCAAAGGATGCTACTCACTCTAAACGTGTCTCTGGCAGCGAGGCTGGCTGGAGGCACCAGCAGAATAGAGCTGGGGAGGGCAGCACATTTCCAGGGTGCAAAAAATGTCCTTGTTCCTCTTTTTGTGAATGTCAGCAACCGGCAAACCCGGGCAGCTGGGAAGGAGGGGCCGTGCTGTGCGTGATGCCAGCTGCTGTGGTGGGGGAAGAAAGGCACACCAAGACCAGCAGCCAGGGAATCAGCGAGCACAGAGCCTCGAGGGTCCTCCCCCAGCCCGAGCCAGGTACGCAGGGACCCCCACTGCACCCCATCCCTTGTGAGGGGCCTTGGGCCATCTTTGGAGAGCAATGGCAGGGATCAAAATGGGGGCAGCAGCACTGCAAAACTAACCTGATCTCTCCAGAAGGATGCAGAATATTGCTGCCATGATTTTATTGTCAGAAATGCCTAGAAAGATCAAGCACGTAAATATTACAGGTGTTCTCTGCACACTCTGGGTATATCAATGAGATAAACTTCTGCTCTCCTTCTCTAAATGGAAAGCACTGGTATCTGTGTTTTAGAAATGAGGAGGTTTAATACAAAAGCTGGCACATGGCTTTCAGAGATAATCTGTCACATAATCAGGTACAGAACATAAACATAATATTTAAAATCTAGGCGGGGTGTTGGGGGGCTTGAGCCTACATACAGTGCACCCTCTGAAACCTGCTGGCCTTGAACCCAGGGCTAAGAAACCTCCTAAAGGGGGTCTTACAAAACACCAGAATGTTAAACCTCTCACATGGGATACACCATCCCCCAGCTCAGATTCATAATAACAGTGGTTTTTTGTGAATCAATAGTTCCTTCTCCAAAATCTCTATTCACTTTATCTTTTTCTGCAAAAGTCTGGCAGCATCAAAGTGTGTCGTTTTTTCTAAAACTGCTTAACAATGAAGTACCAAAAAACCCACCCTTGTTCTCTCTAAATAACCTACATGCCCAGAAAACAGTGAATACCCAGTGAATACACAATTTAAGGAAAATCAATCTACATCTGTCCCCAAAAGCACAGCAAAGGTAGTGGATGTGGATTGGCTTCCTGTATTTGCATTTCCTTCACACAATGAGTGGATCTAGTTACATTTGTTTCACCTTTCAGCTATTTCTCCAATTTTCCTTTCTGAATGGAGGAATTTATCCCTTTTTTTTCTCCCAGAGTCAATGCTGGGGAGGGAAGCAAGGAAGTTATCAAAGGGGGGAGGGTGGGGAGAACAGCCTAGCCAGAGCTAAGGCTGTAATTACTTTAGAAACATAAAGGTCTATTCTCTCATTGCTGAAAAAGGGGAATTACACACATAACTTCCATTAACATTAATGGGACTCACCTACATAAATCCCTGGCACATCAATGGGAGAATAGATCCTGTGTAACTATAGGTACTGTTTACTCAAAGGAAGTGTGTACCAAAGCATACTGCCTAAATCAGGATAGAGGGGGTGAAAGCTCTACCTTACTCATTTCATTGTCATTTGCTCTTGAAGGGTGATTATCAAGAAATTATTAGGTAGTGGCATCTTAATATCATGCTCTCCTGCATTTTACTTCTTCCCTGACAAAGGCAAAAGCTGACAGAATTTAAAATATTTTCATAATGGATTTTTTCCTAGTTGTTTTTCTGGAACTCCCCCTTTTCTACAAACAGAGACATACATCACTTGTGTTTATCCCCCTCTGCTCTGTCTCTGTGTGTGATTATGAAGGCTGGGCCAGTTTATAGCAAGTAACATAAAATAAAAGGACTTTATCTCTCTTTCTTTTCATGGATATAGGAAAGAAAGAATTTGCCTTTTTTTTTTCAAGTTGATCTGCTGTTCAGAATGGCTGTTACATGAATGTCACTCCAGATACTGCATGTAGCAAGGGATTTAGTGTTCACCATTACTGTTAAACACAGTGCAACAACATCTCATTGAGGCAGTGCAATCACGAGGAAGAAAACCGGGAGCTCCAGCTACCCGCAATGCTTTGAATTGCTCCAGATTTTGGAGTGGTAGGACAAGAATAAAGAATATTTAGAGCAATTCTGGAACCACAAATCACCATCTGACACTTTATGGCTATAAAAGTTAAGCTCTAGTAATTGTGTAGGCTTACCTTGGCAGGCTGTCTTGAGGTACTGCCAGCACTAGCACGGTGACAGGGGGTTAAATGCTGAGTCCAGGCTGTCTTGTTACTGAACAATGTCCCATTTGCTATATTCCTAAAATATAGGCCTCAAAGTACCAAATGGTTAGTTCTTATTTAAATCTCACATAATTTACTGTTGGTTTTTGGGAGGGCTTTTTTTTTTATTATTGTTTTGGGGGTTTTTGGTTTTTTTTTTAATTCAGGAAGTGTAAGCTCATTTATCTTTGGATGAGGCAGGTATCACCCTCACTGAGGAACTGAGTGAAAGGGAGATATCACCCAGGCCATGCAGAGCAGGACCCCAGACCTGCTCCACCAGTGAGCTGCCTGGTCTGATCCACTCCTCTCTTTCCTTGTTTGCTCTTCCCTGGTTTATAGGAGGCTCACTGACTGCTCAGAGGCTGTATGGGTTTGGGAGGGAATGCCTTTACCTACTGTTCCAAAGGGAAATTCTCTCTGTAAGGGGCTCTTTAGCCAGCTTGTGGTGCTTTGCATCCCCTGAATTGCCAACAAAAAATCTAGAATGAAAGCAAAATATTATGTGGGAGAACATAACTGAGAAAAATGTAGATGATGTTTCATCAGAGCCCCCAGCTTAAAGTGTGAAAGCACTGTCTCAAAGGCATCCTTTGTTCTGGGAGTTATCAGTTTCTATTACTAAGTGCAAGGATAAAAGGAGGAACAGAAAATAAAATCCACACCTGTTCAGGTCTGATATATATACCAGGGACATAAATGGAAAGATTGGATTTATGAAGAAACACAGCTAATGTGAGTGGCATGAGTCAGCTCAATATATCATATTCAGGGAGGGAAATCATTTGTGATGGTCTTGCAGCTCTTGTAGGCATCTGCAGAGATCATATCAAATCATTTTAAAATGTGAAATTTCTGGTTCTGTACGTCAAAGTCAATTGTGTCCCTGACTTTGACGAGGGCAGAGTTTCACTCTCTATAAAGACAGAGGGATGGAAGTTCTCATTGTTGGCTTCTTTGGAGCAGCTCCTTCAGTGATTCCCCTTTCAATGAGACATATTACTCTGGCTGTGAGGGAAGGCCAGGTTCTGCAGACCTTATTTCTATGAAGTGTGGTTGAGTCAGTATGAGTTTTGCTTGAGTAGGGGCTGCAGAGGTGACCGTGTGTTTTGGTAAGCCAACCCCCAAGAGAATTGCTTTATAAGCAGCAAAGATAGGCAGGGCAGGACCAGCCAGACAGGACCAGGGTAACTTTGGAAAACTTGTGAAAACAGGGGAGAGATTTTAAAACCAAAAAGCTATTATAGTTATAAACAGGTGTCCTGTAAAACTCTTAAAATCTACCTGCTCAGCACAGTGTGCAACTAGCTGAAGTATAATGTATTGACTTTTCTTGGAAAAATTAACTTTGTTTTTGTACTTAGATGCCTATTTTTATGCTGAACTTTTGCTCTTCCTCAGAGTTCCTCATATAAGCACTTGTAACCAGATTTTACCTACCTAGGTAATGATCATGCAGGAAGAATACACTAGGATGCTGTTTTCATCTTCTCATGTCTTAAGCATGGAAGACTTCTGTATCAGTCAAGCCTGATAATAGGCCCTGGATACAAAATAAACTGAAGTAACTAACTCAGCATCATATAAATGCACTTCCTCATAAAAAACCAGTAGTGCCTTGGACCGCTTGGCCTTCCTGACCTGCTGCCATCTATCAAGTCCAATTGATAGAAACAAACCTTGAACAGAGCTGCTAATACATCTCTTCTCTGAGAATAGCTCCTGCCACCATATTGATCACTGGTGCCAGCTTGGGGCTTTTGATTCCTCCTCAAAATGTGTGTTTGCACCCTGTGCATGCTACTCACTTCTTACTCTTTCTTCCAAGAGAGCACAACCAACCTGGATTTGGGGGTTTAACTTGTACAGGCAAAGAAAAGCCGCCACACTGCAGCAATATTTCCCACTCAACAAAGGCTGGGATGCCAGTTGCTGATCTCAGCCATAATTGTTGAACAATTTTTTTCCTTTGGAAACACACAATTATCGAATTCATTGTAGACATACAGTATGTACTAACTTAATTTTAGCTGTATAATCTTATAATAGACATCAATGAATAGAGGATTAGTCAAAACCTATTAATAAAGAGATATAACAGGCCCTCAGATATTTTCTTTCAAAAGGCACAGTAAGCTTCAAGTTCTGCTTCTAGAGCCAAGCCTAAGTACCCAGCCCGCACAGTGGGCAGCACAGTAGGGGCAAGAGAGAGAAATAACTCCCTTTAAGTTGTGGATTAGAAACAAATCTACCTTGCAGGTCTGACTTTAGTTTTTATTTTGCAGTAAATGCCTTGTCTCAGCATCTCTCTACTTTGAGGTCCGTGAGAATCTCTCAAGGAGTGGTGTCTGCACAGTGTCCCAAGCCCACGAGTGTTTCTGTTTGCTTTTGCGTAAAAATCTAGTCTCTAAGGTTGCAAGGACTGTGAAGGTGTGGGGCTGAGCTGGGGCTAGCAAAGAACATCACCTGCAATGGAGCAGGAAGGCAACATCCATCCACACCTCAGCTCTGTGCTTGCATTGCTAATTGCAGCAGAGCAAGGATACCCCAGTGTGCAAAATACCCAAATGGGATCTGTCCCTAGGTGGATCAGACAGAGCAAAGCATGCTTTTTTCTGCATATGTGAACACACACTTGTGTGTTTCAGCCTTAGGAGAAATAACAGTTTCAAGTAGTTCACATGGTGGTAACTTCTTGCAGCTGGCCTGATTCCATGCATCTGAAGTTGGTAGAAACTTTCTGCTGCCAGCAGTGCAGGCTGGAGTGAAGTTTGGGCGAGCTGTATTTAAAAATTTATTTCAACACACATTGGAAAATTGTTTGGAAAATGTGGACTAGGAACAGAGTAATAGCTAGAAGGAGAGGTTAGCTGAACATCATCTCTGTGCCACTGGGAGTATTTTAGCTGCCTGGCTTTTAGAAATTTGGTAAAGAGAGAGTGACACACCCTGAAAACTATCCAGTTCAATGGATCACTGTCATTTCTTTAACTGCCTGGAGAGCAGACTGTCCCAAAGCTGTAATTTCCTTCTCAGAACCCAGAGAGGTAATGGACAATGTCACCAAAAAGAAAAAAAATACTGCCATTCTCCCCAGAAAACCCCAAAACAATGAGATGTCTGGGACATAATACTACCATGGTAGTCCTATGCCATGTATCATCTGTGGCTTTCTCAGCTGAAAAACTTCAAGGACGTTTCTCAGGACACCCAAATCCACTTTTTAGCATCATTTTCCATTTCAAAGCTCTGTCAAAGAACCACTCTCCTGAAAAAGGTACAAGCACACCAAGATTGTACTGTTACTATTGTTGTTGTTGCTTTCATGTCACAAGAGCTCATAGTGAGACTGGAGATAGGCATCTTAAAAATACCTTACACAGTGTTAGAGCAGATGGACTGTGCTGTTCCCTGGAGCCCAGTGGCAGTGTAGCACCAAGAAGTGCTGGCTGGACCTTAAGAACTGTTGGCAGAGCTGAGGGGCGATAGCTGTCACTTTATTCTGCACACTTAACTCCTATTAGTATTAATGGAGCAGCACATAAACAGTTGAGAGCAGATCACGGCCTGCAGCTATTTATATATTTCTGCCTCATGTATCGCATTTTATGGCATTGTTCAGTGGTGTCACCCATAAGCTTGCAGTCATTGTGTTTCTATTTTGACATATATAGGAGTGTGCATGTGAAATTTATAATGGCTAAAAGGAGGCATGCATTTTGAATTGAAGTGTATCCTTCAGCAAGGGAAGTGAACTTCCTTACGTAAACGCTCCTGCTGCACAGCCCCCCACTCCAAGTCTTCGTGTGGCCCCCAAGAGCTGCTTTTTGTAGGCTGCTGGTGCCCTCACCATCTTGTGCAGAACTTGTTTATTTGTATTTCAGTGGCACTTAGAGCTTCCCGAGGAGTGAGGTCCATTGTGTTATGTGCTGGGCACACAGCTGAATTGGAGCGAGCACGGCTTTCTCTGTGAGTGCTCTAGAGAGAGAATAGATCATTAAGGTCACTTGTTTTCCTTACAGAGGCCAAGGCAGGATTGATTCCTACATTATATTCTATCCGTGTATGTATTTTTCCTTCCCAGTTTCAAACAGCCAAGGTGCCATGATATTACTCACTTCCCTTAGGAGAGTCTTCTGCAACCCAGACATCTTGTTCAGACAAAGTTATGCCCGAATTTTTTAAGCCCACGTTTTTTTTAGAATTTCATTCTATTATTTCCAGATGGGGAATGTTCATGCAGAGAAGGACACTTGTCACAGAGGGAAAGGGGAAGGAAACCGTGGCCCCTGCCAGGGCAAAGAAAGGATTGGAGGAGGCAGCCTGAGTCAGTCATAAGAAGAGTCCTACTAGCTCTTTCTACCTCCACCCACTTCCAGACACTCCTGGCCATGTTTGAGACAGCACTATTGAATCCATTCAGCGCTACAGCATTGTATCTATTCAGAGAAATGCACTTCAACAGGCCAGCCACCCTTAAAACCAGCCCCATTGTTTCTCCTAAAAGCCTCATTGAAATCTGCATATATAACTGGCTGCTGTTTTGTGAGTTAGCCATACTTGTGCATTACTGATTTGAAAATGAATGCTTCTTGGAGGGTTATTTTCCTTGAAATACCTCTTCTCGAAAAAATGTTCCTCCTTCCTTCAACAATATCATTGTGGAAATTCCACCCTTCAGAAAGATGATCAATATTGCTTTGTGAACCGGGATCTGGTAGGAATTGGTGTTGGCAAGGGCATCAGAGCAGTGGTTTAACAAATCTGTGTCTCTGTTTACCAAGGAGCAGTGTTACCTGCCTTGCCCACCAGAGAGAGACACAACCACTCACACACACCTCAAAGTGCTCCTCTTGTATGTTGTCAATGAAGCAGTAAAAGCAGCTGGACTAGGAGGAGCTTCTTCTCAGGGACAAGGAGGAATTATTATACAGACTGCATTTTTTGCAGTAGCAGATTTGTTTGAAGTCTTAACAACACAAGCACAGACTGGGAGCACTGGCAGATCCAGCAAGCAGACCCAGTGACACCTGTTCCTCCAGGTGATGGTGCGAAGCAGGGCAGGGTGAGAAGCATGATAGATCTGTGAAGCGTCATTCATGTCTGGGTTCATGAATTCTAGTTTGTTTCATTAATCACACCTAGAAACCCCCCCAAACTATAAAAATGCATTGTCAGATGTTCTAAATGAAACCCACCAAATACATCTGATGTCTAAATATCCAAAGTGGTGTTCCAGCCTTCATCCCTTTTGTGAGCCCCATATTGGTTGTCAGCAGCTTAGCAGCTTGCTCGGAGCTTTGTTGAGGTAGGTGCCTCTTTCAAGATACAGCTGTAATTGCCTGCCCACCGATGCACCCACCACCCAGCAATCATAGAATCACAGACTGGTTTGGGTTGGAAGGGCTCTTGAATGGCCATCGAGTCCAACCCCACTGCAATAAGCAGGAACACTTTCCATTAGACCAGGTTGCTCAAAGCCTCATTGAACCTGGCCTTGAATGTTTCCAGGGACAGAGCATCCACCATCTCCACGGGCAACCCATGCCACTCTTTGACAACCTTCATTGTAAAAAATTTATTCAGTATACTTAAAATAATTACCCCTTCCTGTATCTCTACCAGCACCATGAAAAATTCTGTCCCCACCTCTCTTTTAACCCCCTCTGAGATCAGGTGCACCTGCAACCCCACTTTGTTTGGCTCCTGGCTGGATGAGGTTTTTTCTGCAGTTGCTTGTGTGCAGCACTGAGGTGCATGCTAAGACTGGCTTCCAGGTGCATTAAGAAAGACACATTTAGCCCTGGGTGAGGGGGAAAAAAGTCTCCATCTCCACTTTGAAATGAGGGGTTAAACAAACCTGTGGCAAATCTGACTGCCTCACAGAGTGTGGTAATGGAGTTGGTGCCATGTGGATGGCAGAAAGTGTACATGATATTGGCCAGTTGTTTGATACTGCCACTCTAAAGGCCCCAAGAATTAGACCAATTTCACACTAGAAGAGGTGCTTGTTTCTCACATTTTCTTTCACAGTTGGAGTCCTGGTCATTTGTTGATCTTCTGTCCTCATAAAATCTTTCCAGTTCATTTAAAAGTTGGCTCTCTTGTGCATTTCTTAAATTCTTTCTGAAGCTCAAGGTTTGAAATGCTTCCTTACTTCTGAGACTCTAAGGGCAAAACTGTAAAGTGAGCACCCTGACCCCAAAGTCCCTATGCTGCCAAATACAGTCAGCAAGAATTTGTGGTAAATGGGGCTGTGGGATCACACTCCAGTATTAAGTACTGGCTAAATGGTGTCTTGTACTTGAAGGCTCCAAAATCCTTTTGCTTTCTCTCCAGCCTTCTCCAATGCATCTCAGTGATACAGCATAGAAATTCTCCACTGAGAGATTTTCAAACTTCTCTTTTTAAAATTTTACTCTCCCCATAAAAAACAGCTGGTCATATAAGGCTGGTAAGTTATTTCCATCCAGTTAAGGACATCTCTTCTTTCCCTATAATTTTAGAAAACACTACTGTTGACTCTTTTCAACAAGCTTATTTGCAAAATAACCCATGAAAACGTGGTGCTGCCTGTGCTATTCCCTCTTTCCCTCTCTCAAAGGACGTTACATACATGAAGCTGAATATTTCTTACGCAGCAACATAGACCAAATAGCATTATATTAATTATAATAATGAAATCATACACAGTTGTAGCTATGGAAAGAGCTGAATTCAAGTCCTGCACTGTTTTGTGGTGCAAAACTCACCAGTTCTAGGAATTTACTGCAGGAGTTTACCAGGAGATTAACTGTTGAGTTAATCAAGACTGAAAATGTTGCCTACTAGCATTGTTGCAAGATGTATTTTTGGTTGGTCTCCCATCCCAGGCTACCAAGAGTTAATAGACTCAACCCCTACACACTTGGGTAATCCCCACAATACTACCAACCACCAAAGCACACCTTGAAAGCACAGAAGTCCCTTGTCCTGTTATTCTGATGCAGACATGTTTATTTTACATAAGTTGAATTGGTTTTTCTTCTTTTTCTGGTACTTGTGATCTCTTGATTTTTACACATCAAGAACTTGCAATGAAATACATAATAGTTCTTTATGAAAACGTAAAAAAATCCCTGATCTGGATGTTTACATTAGTCTCTTCTTTTAAATCTTATGTGATAAAGTTCAGAGTAACAAGACAAAAATATTCAGATTTAAACTGAAATTTGGTTCCTGGATTTGCTCTGCTGTTGGGATACTCACTGCTTTAGCCAGCACAGATATTGCAAAACCTTCTTTGCCACTGAATTTTTTTCTGTGTTATCTGCATATCCACACCAATTAGCTATGGAGTGCAGGCAGTTTAGAGGATTGTTTTAGCAGAAGCATACATGTTTTTACATACAGCCAGGTATTAAACTTCTTGGAATCTCTCAAACAGGTGAACTCTGGAATTTTTTTTCATTAAATAGTCCCACAGATATTAGTAGGAGTATTTTACAGTGCTAATGTACCCACATGCATCTAGAAAGGGGTGTATCTGCCCTCTAAACTGTGAAAACAAATTATCAGGTAGAAAATTATCATTTATCTTGAGTTTAATATAAACTAGCATTACTGTTCTTTAAAGGGTTTAAACAGGTGGCTTTAGACCTTTCACTGTTTACTATATTCTTAAGGATTGAAAAGGTATTTATTATTGTTATTCATATAAAAGAAGTTCTTATTGACTGGTCTAATTATGCAAATGCGTAGCAGGGGAGAATTTCTACCTGCAAATCTTACAGCATAAACTAAATGAGAGTGGGAGCAGAGCAGAAAGGGAAAGCAAATGAACAAAGCGGTAGAAATGGAACTCTCTGATGACCAACCAAAGTCTGCACATTCTGGCCCCACTGAATTTGTTGTAAAGTTGTACTTTCTCATAGAAGTTTCCCAGACATGAAACCATAGTTCTGGAAAAAGCATTTAATGCTTTCAAATAAGGACCCTGATCACCTACAGATCTTAGAAATATCTTTTAAGTGATGTCAAGGAAATGATCTTGCTCCAGTTAACTGTGACAAGGCAAAATTGTGTTTAACGTACATTTGGATTATAGAGGCTAGGAAACATGGTGTGCTGGTTTTGACTATGGTAGACTAAATTTTCTTCATAGTAGTTGCTTTGGAACTGTGTTTTGGATGTGTGATGAAAACAGTGTTTGTAATTCAGGGATGTTTTTGTTACTGCTGAGTGGTGCTTGCACAGAGTCAAGGACTTTTCTGCTCCTCACCCCACCAGTGAGTTGGCAGGGGGACAGCTGGGAAGGCTGACCCCAGCTGTCCACAGGGATATTTCCTACCGTGTGGCATCATGCTCAGCATACAAAGCTGCAGGAAGAAGATCACTCTGTGGTTAGAGTTGTAGGGCTGAAGCGAGCAGGCAAACCTGCCGGGTGAAGATGTGCGCTGTGGTACCAAAAGGGAGTTGCAGCAACCAAATCTTTCAGTTGGAACAATTTTGCCTTTCCTGAATTCTCTTTCCTGATTAAAGGAATTCATGACATGACACCTCATCCCTGACCTCTCATTTTGGCTTTATCAGGATCTGCCTTGCAATCCCAGATGCATTCTGTGAGACGTTCAGATCTTTTCAATCAAACTCCTTCCTATGCCAGTGTCGGGGCCGGAAAGACTCCAGAACTGCTCTGCAAGGGCGGGGAGCGGCTCCCTGCGGGTGCAGCAGCCCGTTCCCGGAGCCCCGCGGCGGGTTCTCCATCCCCAGCCCGCGGAGCCCCGCGGTGCGGCCGCCGCTGTCCGCGGTGCTGAGCGGCCCCGGGACCCGCCGCCCGCGGGGGAAGCCCCAGCTCGCAGCCCTGCCTGAAGAGAAGGCTCTGCCTTCATCAGGCGCCTTGTGGAGACAAGGTGAGGTCCCACATCACCCTACCTGGCACGACTGGGCGTGCATCGGGAGCAGGTTGCTCTCTGAACGTGAGCAGTTACACGTAAAGGTATCCCTAGGAATCATATTGATGTTGCTATTAATCCATTTTTGTAGCATCGCTGGCACTTAGGGCACTCTTGCAGAAAGAGACCATTTGACTGAAATTGTTATGCCTTGAGACCTTTTTAGCTGAGCTGGTGCTCTGGAGTGTTGCATTGTATTTTTCCACTTTGATTCATGGTCTGATGGTCCAACAAGTACGTGCAGAAGTTTACCTAGAACATTAGAAAAATTGTCTTAGCTGTGGATAAAAAGACAGAGATAAAGCTCAAGCCTTGTGTTTCATACTGATTGTATCCAGATGCGTGCAAGTTTGGCTCATGAAGAAGTTTTGAGACAGTAACACCATCCCATCACAGGAACAGTTCTCACTGGCCCACAGAGCCCACAGAAAGTAAATACATGCTCAAACGTCCTATTTGCAGGGAGAGGTTTCTATAGACATATTCTGAGCAGCTGGATTTAAAGATCCTACATCAGAGTGAAAATATTTCTTTTTTACTTGGTTTCTTTTTTATCATTCTGTTTCATAGTAAATACCATATTCATTGATTTTTCATCTTTCACCCATTTATCCAATCTGCTCAAATAGCTTTCACATATTTGTTCTCAGCATTGAACATACTTCTAAGGAACTTGAGATGTGCCATATAAAAGTTTCTACTACCTGATTAGATGACCATTTCTTCTTTTATACATAAAATTTAGCCCTTGCTTGTGTGCATACAGTACAAGGCATTTCCCTGAGGAGCTTTGCCACTAAGTCAGATTGCCACAGTTCTACTTAGAAACGTCAGGAGCTCAAATTTGTAATGAAATACAGACTAACAGATGAACTGGAAATGCAGCTTACAAGTCTGGTGCTTTCCCTTTGCAACAGACCAATTCCATGTTTAAAGGTTTAAATCAGTTCCTCTGGATTTTCCCCCCACTTAGCTCTTCTGATAAAAAAGAAAATTTATTCTGAGCACAAATGGCCTATACTAAGACTGAAGGCAGTCACTTTATGGTGTTCATCTTCTCACAAAACACCGTTTAAACTCTACATGACAAAGGATCTAATTTCATCAGCTAAAGGCAGTAGGACACTTGGCAAGTGGGTGAGAAGCAAACTCACTAAGTTTCTTACGATCCCAGTCTTAACAAAGGGCAACTGATTCATGCATCTCATGTTTTTTTTCCCTATGACCACATTCAAATTACACCAGTGGAAGGAAGTATTAAATATGCATGCAAACGTGGTTAAGTATGTGTATGTATCAATTAACTTGGTAAATAATAATAATGACAGTAAAAATATCTAACAAAACACAGTGCACTAAGAAATAATAAGCATAATCCCTTTCATTAAAAATGTTTCACTCCATGGGGCCAGTAATCCAAGACTGTTTCCATAAGACT
This sequence comes from Corvus kubaryi, assembly GCF_017639235.1. Lineage (NCBI taxonomy): Eukaryota > Metazoa > Chordata > Aves > Passeriformes > Corvidae > Corvus > Corvus kubaryi. The sequence goes on from NW_024580672.1 coordinate 17,169,385, forward strand.
CTGTTGTTTTAACAGCTGTGACATGGTATAAAGTTTCCTATTTGGAGCCTGAACACAATTAAAGTCCTCCTCAACACCTGATGTAATGGGCTCTTATTTGCTAATTCATCTCAGTGATCAGCTGATCTTGAGGATGTTCACAATGCTGTGTCCAAAGAAATATAGAGATTATCTTGGAGCGTGCACTCAGGCTGCCTTGGATTGCCTATTTATCCCTCCTTAGCTCTTTATGGCAACAGCCACTTTATTCTCCTGTCTGCTTCTAATTTCCATTTAGGATTTGGTTCATGAAATTGTTTAGAGGCCTCAAGGAGATTATGACAATCTAGTGGTAGACACACTTTAGAGGTTTAAATTAGAGACCAGGGAAGAAAATAGAGAAGGAAGAAAGATCAGGGCTGACAAGAGGTAATAACTGCAAACATTGAATTGGAGTCAACTGTGGTGGCTGTTAAATTTTTGAACACAATTTTGCCTCAGCTTCATTTAAGTACAAGTATATACTCTCACCTCCTTCTGGATAGGTTTAGATGAGCATGAGCATTCCTATTTCAGAGGCAGAGCAGATAGAAACTCACTGACCAATGACCAGCACTGCTCTTAGAATCTGACATAAATTCTGGCAAAAATGAGAATTTGTCCTCTTAATTTCAGACTAGGGGCTAAGCCATGAGGACATCCTTCCATGCTTCTGTGCACACACCAGGTTGTCCTTCATTTGCTTCTCTCTCTAACAGCATTTTTGTCTCCAGGTGTGACCTCAGTAACCTTTTTTTTCTCTTTTGTGTCCTGGCTGTCTTTCTTCCCAATATCCAGTCTGAATCCTTGGAGTCACAGCTCCTGACTTGCCAACTTGATACTTTGCCAGCATGAGTTTCTTTCTACTTGTCCACCAAATAAGAGAAACAAAATTGTGGGAGGGAATTTAGAAGAACAAGAACTCCACAAGATTTCCCTTGCAAATTTTTTGCGGGATTGATCCCTGTGCAGCTAGACTAATAGAAAATCTTCTCATATGTAAAGGATACCAACCTTAGGAAAAATTCAAATTCATGTTAGCATTCATTTTCTTTTATTTTTGGGACAAAATTGGAAAACCTGTTTCCCTTTGGTTTTCCATCACTCTCACAGACTTTTTTTATCCACCTTCAGTGATGTACTTCTGGATTGTTGTGGTGGTGCATCCACTCCCCCTTCCTCATCCTTGGGCCTGCTCTGTGATCTCAGAAGCTCCTGACAAGCCTTGATGGAACCAGGTGAAGTGTCCATTAACCGAACCAGTCCAGCCATAAGGCACCCTGGTTGTACCAGGAGCTCTTGCATGGTAGAGGTGGAAAGTACCAGAAACATCAGCTTCCCAAACAAAGTGAGAAACAAAGGATGAGCAATTCTCCTTTGAAACCTTGGTAAACCACTTACCTGAATTGTGGCCTGGGTGGAGTGGCACCATTGTGAATTGCAGCCTGGATGGAATGGTACCGTTGTCACAGCACTCTGGGAAACTACAAAAAAAAGCCCAGTAGTTATTGACTTGGATTATGGTCAGGAGGGAAACTTACTGATGGCCAAAGTTAATCACGTTGTGACCCTATAAACAGTGGTTCTAAGGGACACCCTTTGAGTTCTCCTGGACTGCAGCAGCTGCACCAGCACCTCCCTCTGGCTGGGGCACCTCTCAGAGCTCGCAAGTCCTCAAGGGTGTGATACTCAAAGAGCTGCCTCTGACAGTGAGGCTGAGGCTGATTCCTCCCTCCTCCCCCACCACATCTCTACATTCCTCAAAGTGAAACCCTTGCCTGTCAGGAAATGCAAAGGGATTTGGTGTGAGTATTTCACTGAACCTGAGGGGAATTTTTGGTAGGTACCTTCACACCCATAGAAATAGGTGTACACATCATTTTACCTGTGTGCCTGTGAATTGATTATGGTATGAATGTTACTATCTCAAATCTGTGGTTAAGTTATTGTTATAATTGTAGTAAGCCCTACTGAATCACTTTGTAAATGTTAAAGAATTCAATTATTAAGTGCTGCTAAACTCTTTTGCACCCTTATCTTTGCATCCATATCCTTTACACCTTTACCTGCTTTTGCTTTCCCAGGTTCCACATAAGACATTTCAAATTGCTTCTAATTTGATCTTCCTTTTTATGCTTTAACCTGTGTAGTAAATAGTAGAATGAACCTTGCCATCAAACTCTGTCAAGTTGCATTTCCTCAAATTCATATTAAACCCTGCCTTTGCCCATACCTTGGATGTGTTTCTTTAAGCATCCAAACCACTCATTTGTGGCAGCTGCAAGAAGAGGTTTCTACCACGTAGATGTAGTGACAAATTCTGTTCTGTGACAAATTTTGTGGAAACGCCTTGTGTGGATTGAGCTGTTTTATTTACCCTCTCCTACATCTGGTTCCTTGGTTTTCTTCTTCAGCTGAAACATAAAAACCCTATTTCATTTGCTCAGGCTGTGGCATCTCATCAGATTAGGCCTGTGATCCAGTTTCCTCATGTTGGCAATGACACCAAGTGCCAAGTAAAGGTTTGTGTTCTGGGCAAATCCTTACTGGTGTGACGTTTTCATTCTTGCTCACAGCAGGGAGATCAAACAGAAGAATGGGCTGCAGATAGTTGAAGAGAAAAAAGCTCTGGGAATTTATTACTTTACTTTTTTCACAGGGAGAACAAGAAAAAATAAGGCAGCACCTCTTGGCAAACAGTTCTATTAAGTACAGTCTGCAAGAACTGTGTATGAAAATAAGCTTAAATTATTTTGATTGTTCATGTAGAAAGGAGACAAAGAAAAGGTAACATGGTAAAGGAATTAAAAAGGACGTGGTTGCAGAAGGTGGGAACATCTGTTTTGCTACTTCTAATGACAGAACTTGGGACTATTCATGTTAACAAAAAGTAGAAAATTTTTATACAAAATATAATAAATTTTGTTCTGTGTGTGATTGGCTGTGGAACTCACACCACTAGAAGAGTGTAAGACAGCATTCAAACTAGAATCAGTCACACAGAGATGAAGAATAGGATAAACACAAACAACTACATAGAGAAAGATAATAAATAAATACTGTGCTCAAGTTGCTCAGCAATTACTAGAAGCAGAAATATGGGGAGTAAACTGCTTGTTAGAGACTTCTCACACCTGAATCAGAAATGTTTCATATGAGCCCCTGCCAGCCAGCACTTTGGCCACAGATGTGGTCTGGGGTCACAGTTTATATTGTGACTGTTGCATAGAGAGCATCACATCAATTGATTTCACGTTAGCTTCCCTGGTAATTTTGTTAAACACTTGCTGGTGACTGTGACTTGATTCTGTTCAAGAGTTATTCTTTGGAAGTGTTTTTCTTTCCTTAAAAGAAATTAAATACTCTGAAGTCAATCAGGGACCTCATGGGTTTTTTTACATGTCACAAGGTCGTGTATCTTAGGCTGATGACAGGATTGCAAATGGAGACAAAGTGGTCAGAGGCTGCACTAGTCCCTGGCATGAGGGACATGGAGGAGCAGCAAATAAAGCAGGGTCTGTGTTAAGTGGGTGGGCAAATGCTTTTGAAAAAATCCTCTAAATAGACTGATTCCACTTTTCCCTGTGTGTACCTGGCTAACATTGAGTTGTATTTTCCCTGGGTGTTCTGGAGCTGATCCTGGGAGTTTTGCCTTCCTGAGAGCCACAGGAAGAGAGATACTGTCCATGTACCTGTGAAAATATTCCTGGAGTTCAGGTGAACAAATTTAAATAACCCATGCTGCACTCTATCTTTTCAAATCCTTGCTCACCCCAAGCCCTACGTGTAGCTGCTGCTAAGGGAAAGTTTGGGAAAGTCCACCTGCCACAGAAATCCTTATGTGATTTCCTTTAAAATTTCATGCCAGATATAGATTTATACTTGGTTTATTTGCTTTCCTGCTAAATATGCCTGCCCCTCACACTCACACATGCTCCCTCTGCATAAGCCAAATATTTCTGTTTGAGCTCTAATGCCCCAGTGATGGGCACAAATAAAAATACAGCACAAAATGCAGCAAAACCTTTCAGCAGCAAATAGCTTCAGGAAGGTGGTTTGTGTTCATTGCTCCAGTAGGATGAAACTCAGCATTTCAGTGAAAACAAGCAAGCAGTGTCTCTGGGCAGCACACAGCTTCAGAATAGCTTTGGTGTAGCTGGAAAAAAAACCAAAACCAAACCAACCAAACCAAAACCAAACCAGTTTTTATGTTCAGACATCACTATGTATGTAGGTGAGTGTTTGAATGATTCTTAACTTGTCCTATGCAATGACACAGGTGCTATTCTCTCCTTTTTTACAGAAATGCAGATGAACATATTTTAGTCTGTTTTGCAGAAAGCAGGGTGTTTTGGGTCTCGGGTAACCCATGCTTTTGAGATGCTGAAAATTTCAAAGGAAACAAGAAACTGCCTCCCTCCCTGTGGTGCTCCAAGGTTTTGGCCTGAGTCACAAGCAGAGACTGAAACAAGAGTGTGATAGCCCTGCATGGTACTGGAGAGCCTCTGGCTTTTGCTCTGACCCCAGCCCAGAAACAGCCTCCAACACAGGTGTGGGACAGGTGGAATTTGAAGGAGACAACAAATTAAAAAAAAGAAAATTTCCTGAAGTATTTATTTTACTTGAATTCTTAGATAAGACTACTTCACACTTCATAGCACATCCCCTTTTTTCCTTTTAAATATTCAGAAATAATTAATAATAATAGTAATAAGAATAAAAATGTCTAGTAATAAGAATAAAAATGTCTAGCTCTTTGCATGTATACTGAGGGCCACAAAGTTGTAAAATAAGGACTTCTGCTATTGTGTCAGCAATTTAGCCTGATGCTGGCTTAAACTGCCTTTCAAGAGGTGCAAAGAGCTTACACTGACCACAGCTCCAGCCCTGAGACAGCAGATCAGGCCAGCGACCAGGGAAAACAGGCTCATGGCACCTGTGTGAGGGGACAGGAATGCTCCTGCAATCTCTGGTTAAATAAAGTAGCAGGGAAATCCTCTTTTTAGATGAGTGCACCTGAGACAGCTCTGGCAGAACACATTTGTGCTGCTGTTCCCATGGCTCACGATGCAGCAGCAAATCTGGGCACTGAAATGGCCCCATCTCAACTGCAGGAAAGTCCTGTGGGACAGGACAAATTCATCACAGAGCTCAGCCCCATGCTGGGCAGGGGAGCCCAGGGAGGGTTTGAGTGGTGATAATTCCCTCCTTGGCAAAGACAGCCCAGGCCAGGGCTCCCCTCTTTGTCCGGGGCTGTGGGTGATGCTGTGCAGTCCAGGCAGGCAAGGCAGAAACCGAAAACTATCCTCTCCCTCCGGGTCTCCCTGGCAGATCTGTTTTGTCACATTCAGCTCTTTTCTTTTTAACAACGCTTTTCCCTCCCCTCCCCTTGAAATTTTCCAGTCCTGGCCAGCAGTTTCAATGTCACCTCTTCAAATGTCACCTGTGATCCCCTCCTTCACCCCGGTTGCCCTTCCCCAGATCATTTCTACACAATTTATAGAAAAACCAACCAAATCAGAATCTCCACGGCATCCTTCCCTCCTAATCTGGAGGAGTGCATCTGCCCTGGCTGGGACAGGCTCATGGCAGAGCCCAGTGGAGGCCACACCAGGGACCCGTGGCCAAGTCGAAGGCGTGGGGAGAGCAGGTGCCACAGTGCCGCAGGTGGCTTGGCCTGGGGAGCCAGGGCATTGAGGGGGCTCCTGGAAACCAGGGGTTCTGCCCTGCACTGGCTGCCCAGCAGAGACCCTCAGGGCTGGGCTGCCAATCAGAATGAAAGCAAGAGCTGTTTAGAAAACACTGATAAATACCCGTATTTGTGCACACAAGCTGTGCATCTGTACTTAGATATGCCTGTATATCTATATGTTGTCACACACACACGTGTGTGCATCCACAAATGCCTGCCAGGCCTGGCACCTGCCACAGCCAGGAGAGGTTCGGAGGTGAGCAGTGCCCTGCACGGGGTGGCAGAGACCTGGGTGGCACCTGGCAGGCTGGGCACCTCCAGGGCACTGGTACCACCACGGACACGGACACAGACACAGGAGGAGATCAGGCCCACAGGCCCAGGGAGAGCTACAAGGGCTGGGTTGGAGCTGAGCACGGGACTGGGAATGCCCCGAACTGCCCCAGGAGGGAAATCACCCTGTACGAAGTGGACCTCACAGCCCCCCGCTCAAAATGAAAAATTAAATTTAATAAAAAAAGAAAAAATCTGGAAGGTTACGTAGAGATAGGGTTTTGTTGCTTTTTTTTTTTTTCTTTTGCAGTGCACGTATTAAATGAAGGCAATTTGGGTGCTACAAATATAAGACGAAAATACACCTAATTCCGTCATCATATAGATATAATATATTTCACTCTCACCACATAAATACAAAACATCCAAATATCCAAAACATTCAGAACAAAAGTTAGTAGCAAGGGCTCAGCGCTCGATTCATTCATTATTTTTTCGACTAGTTGCCTAGAAACTTCAGACGTAAATAATTTACAATAAAATTACTATTTTCTTTCCATCCAGCTCGTTCTGTCCAGTTCTGGTCTATAGTTAATTCTATATTCTACAGCAACCATTCCACTTTTTTGTAATTTTTTTTTCTTTTTTGGTTACAGTTTGGTGGCACGTATTTATACAGTTTGTAAACGCCATGTGTTAAAGTTCAAAGAAAGAAAAGAAACTTAAAATCAAAGTAAATAATTTTTTTTCCCCCAAAGAACTACCTAAGTACAGCATCCCTTTTGTGGCAAATTCAAGTACCGAAATTGAACAGAAAATATTCGATCCAGAATACTAGAAGGTGAAATACATATGTTTGTGGAGAAAATAGCAGTAAGAATTATGAAAAAAAAAAGGAGATTGTTACATAGATGTGTTTTAAAGTACAAAAATAACAATAAAAGATACGCTTTTTATATTTTACGTTCATTTTAAATGAAGTGTGAGCGATATACGAGAGGGTTATTTTAGGAGGAAGGAAGGCTACAGGGTTTTTTTGTGTTTAGATAAACATTGAAATTATTTGGAAAAATCAAATAGAGCAATAAAAATTAAAATTACGATCGCAACAGATCTAGATACAAATAGATTGGCGAGTTCCATCATTTATCTGCAGACTTGTTTTTGCAGATAAGCTCCGCGGGACTGGCCCGTGGGAATTCAAATTAAAAAAAAAAAGGAAAAAAGTGAAAAAAAAAGGGGGGGTGGCGTTGTGTTATCTCGAAGGAAGAGACAATTTTATTCAAAATTTCTGCAGCCACTGGTTTCTGTCTCCCCTATTCGTGACTGTATGTTCAGTCCGTTTCGGCCCTTCTCACACTCACGATTTACCGTGAAAAAGAAAAGTTGCTGGAGGATTTCCTGACTGGTGTTAAGGGCTCGGTCGGTAACCGGGGGCTGTAGTGCAGCGAGTGTGGGGGTAAACGGGGGCCACAGGTGGGGCCCCAAAACCTTTGTGCTTAGAAATCACTCAGTCTGGGAGACACAAAAAAACCACGCCAAAACGGGCATCACCTGGCAGCTCCATCCTCCTCTCTCCGAAATCCCGCTCCCTCGCTCAGCATTGGCTAAAGCCGATCGAAGGGAGCCCGGCCGACCCTCGCCCCGACCGCTGTCCCTCTGCGTCCCTTCCCAAACGAACGAACAGCGCGACCCCCCCCCCCCGCCCCCACGGACAGACGGACCGCGGGGCACGGGGAGCGCCCCGGGAGGCGCCCGCAGCCCCTCGCCGCTCCCCGGCCGCCGCCTCGCCT
>NW_024580672.1:17177560-17183519 GCF_017639235.1 Corvus kubaryi
CGTAGGACGCTGCAGGTGGCGGCGGTCTCGGACACCACCGACCGCAGCTCGGAGTCCTTGCCCTGGTCCTTCTTCTGCTTGGTGCGCCGGTTCTGGAACCAGACCTTGACCTGCAGGCCGGGGAGAGAGGCAGGGTCAGCGGGGCGGGAGGAACGGCGCCCCCCGCCAGGTGCCCCGGGACCCCGGCGCGGCTCCGCGGGGCGGGGGGAGGCGGCGGGGGAGGGCCCGCAGATACTTGGAGCGGGGAGCGTTTCCAAAACGCACAAAGCGACACTCGCAGAACGCAACCCCCCACACCCTCTGTCTGTTCCCCGTTTGGGGCCTTTAGCTCTGCTTCTCTGACCAGACCTCTCACTTCGTCCTAGTTTACTGCAGGCCGGGAGTTCTCTGGGAGACGGAGCCTGCCCTTTCCCCACCGCTTTATTCTAAGCCGGCTCAGCCGGAGCCCCGGGCACTCCACGGTTCCCAGCAGCCGCTGCCTGCTCCGACTGCCCTTCCTGGGGGTAACGGCAGCAATGAGCTTCTTTCCCCGTATCCCAACCTGGACACTCTCTCTCTACCCCCCAAATAATTTTAAATAATATCCGACTTAAAAAAGGAATACCAGAAGTCACTCAAAAAACAACAAACCAAATCAAAGCCAAACCAAAACACAACAAAACCCACCCATGGCAGGTTCTGTAACCTACAAGCTATTGAACTTGTCATTCCTATCCGGCAAGGAAAGAAAAAAGCTAATTAACGTGTCAGGAGAATTTATTGTTATATGATGTTTTGTGGAAATATGAAACCGGCTTTAAGAAGTTTGGATTTTTGGATGCTTCCCCGCGCTCTCACACAGTTTTAGCTCGCCTGTTCGTTCCCGGCCTTTCTGGCCTTGAGGGTGGAGAGGCGATTCGTCCCCTAGGACATACAAGGACCCAAATACGGCCCAGGCTTCAGCCCCATCCCCGGGTCTCTCACACCCTGGAAAGCTCAGGCCGAACGTCTTTAACCCTCCAGCGGAAGGTGCCCGTCTCCCCCGCGGGTTTGAGCGCCTGTATCCCGCTTGCTGCGGGCCGGGAGCGGCCCGGCCTCCCCTCGCTTCTCCCCGGCCGCAGCAGCGCATCTCCGCGCCCGGGGGCGGCCGGCTCCGCGCAGCCGGGGGCACCGAGCCCCGGCGGGGCCAGGGCGGATCCCGGCGGGCCGGAGCTCGGGGAGCCGCTCCCGGCCCGGCAGGAGTTTGGCTTCGTGGTCAAGCTTCCTCCGACACCCTCGGGCCGGGCCGCCTCGCCCACGGGGAGAGCCCCCTGGGGCTGTGTGCGGGGACACGAGGGACCCCCTCGGCCCGCAGCTCCCCCTCCCTGGACACACGCAGTTAGAGACACACACACAGTTAGGGGTCCCCCGCCGGGACGCCTTAGCCACGAATCCCTCAGCTCCATCCCTCTGCCGGGATGCGTCCCCCCAGACTGGACACGCGTGGGCACCTCGGGGGCTGCCTTGCCCCTCGTCCCCGCGGGGGCTGCGCTGTGGCGCGCAGGAGGCGCGCAGGGCCGCGGGCCAGCCCGTCCTCGGGGCCCGCAGGGCACGGAGATGCCCGGGCCGGGAAGGGGGTCCCGCGGCGCAGGGCAGGGCAGGGCAGGGCTGGGCAGGGCAGGGCAGGGCAGAACAGGGCGAGGCAGCCGCGGCTCCCCCTCCTTCAGGCGCTACCTGAGTCTCGGAGAGATTGAGCTGGCGGGCGAGCTCGGTGCGCTCCCGCCCCACGACGTACTGGCAGCGCTGAAACTCCATCTCCAGGCGGTAGAGCTGCTCGGCCGTGAAGGAGGTGCGGGTCCGCTTGGGACGGTCCAAATCAAGCCCCTTAGGCAGAATAATCTCTCGGATTGAACCTTTGGCATCTGGCAAAGAAAGGCGCAGTCAGCTTCATACCCAGGCAACCCTCCTCTCCTTTTTTCCCCCCTTTTTATCATTTCTAATTTTTCCAAGGGAAAAAGCGGTCCCCAGCGCCTTCAAGACCGAGACACGAGTCGGGATGGAGCAGGGTCCCTGCGACTGTGGCACTGCACCTGGCTACTACACCCAAGGAAGGAAAAAAAACCACAACAGAGAAGGAAGGAGGGGGCGATGGGGGCCCAGGGCTCTATAATTAATCCCTTCAGCCCATTTAAAAATTACTCTGAATATATTGCACTCACAGTACGACACTGCGGCATCACCCACGGCCCCTCGGGGAAGCTGGGGAGAGAGAGATCCTTCAGGCCGGGCTTTGTGCCTGGAGTGCAGGGCTACTCTTTGTTCCCCTTGGGCTTCGGGTTAGGACTTGCTGGTAGCCACCACACACACCCCGTTGCCCCCGAAAATATAATTTTTTTTTTAATAACGAGTTTCTCATGCTAAAAAAAAAAAAAAAAAAAAAAAAAAAAAAGAAAAAAAAAAAGAAAAAAAAAGCCAAGAAAAAAAGGGGAAGGAGCTTTCCGAGCAGAGGCAGCACTGCCCCGACCTGGCTGCCTGCCACTGTGAACGTGGGGACACCTCCAGCCCACCCTGCACCGTTGCCGCTGCCGCTTTGGGGTTTTGGCAACGAGGAGAAGCAGGAGGGAAAAAAAAAGGGGGGGTTGGGGGGGGAAGGAAGAAACCAAGGCACCAACCAGCCCGCAGGAACCTCATTTTTCTGGTAGCCCCGACTGAAGGAAAGCAGGACAAATCTTATTAACAAGACTGTCAAGCTATAGCCAGATTCAGGTTACCTTAAAGCCTTCGCAACTTTACTTGCCGTAATTTTACCTCCTCGGTAGGTTTTAAATCAGAGACAATCACATCATTTTAATTTGACCCTTCTCTGGGTCAACCAGGCGCAAGGATTAATTCTGGCTTCCAAGGCCTGCTTCCCACATATTTTGTTCTTATTCTCTTCTCTCCCTCTTCCCCCAAAACGCACCTTAATAAAACTGAAATTTCTTCAGGTAATTTTTTTTTTTTTTTGAAGGAGTACGAATAAGGTGATTTTGTTATTTTAGCCTGGAGAAGGGAGGAAGATTGAGGGAAATTAAACATATAACATATTAAAAAAGTAATAATTAAAAAACCCTTCGTCATTCCTCCATTTATTTTAAGGCTGGTGGTTATTTTAAAACAGCCCTTTCCTCTGGGCTGCCGGGGACGGGGAGAGAGGGGACAGAAGGAACCCCTGCCCTCCGAGACGGCCTTTCTGCCCGCAGCCCCACGCCATCGTACGCGGCCGGCTGCGGGCGGGATGCGCGGGCGCGGAAGGAGCGCGCCCGGCCCGCGGGGCAGAGCCGCGGCCCCCCGAGGGAACGCTGTCCCCGGAGGGCTTCCCGCGGGGACGGGCACCCCGGGAAAGCTGCAGAGCAGGAAAGAAAAAACAAAACAACAGTAAACGGGGCTGGCCCGTTCCGGGGCAGCGCCGGGGAGGAACCATCGCGGCTTAACTTTCCGCCGAGCCGCCGGCGGAAATTCCCCGGGATAAAGCCGGCGGGAGCGGGGTCCAGGGCAAAGCCCGGCCGGACAGCGGGGTCTCTCCCCCGGAGCCGTAGGAAGGGCTTTCAACACAAGGCCAGACCCAAGGCAAAGCAACAAAATAAACCCATCTCCCGGGCGTGAGCACAGCTCACCTTCCCCCACCCTCGCCAAACACCTCAAACTCATACCTCTAACTAGGATCCTCCTGCAATAGTCCGGATCAGCCGAACTAGATTTACTTTTATTACAACCTTCCGTAGCTGCAGAGGCAGAAAAAGTCCCTTGCTGATCCTTCAAAAAAGAAGTAGAAATATTTCCTTCAGACCCTTTGCTTTCCTTGCCCTCTTTATGTCCGTTCTTCGAGACCCGGTTAGCTTCAGTCTCTGAACTGCATCTAACGTCCATTTTGTCTTGTTTCCCAAACATGTAGTGCAATAAAAACAAAACAAAAAAAAAAAGCGCCAACAACGATAAGAAAAAAATTATAGAAGAGTAGAAGAAGAAGACGAAGTCTATGCTGGATATTGCACGGCTTAGGGTCAGATCGGTGGGGATCTGTAAAGCACCTTGAGTAAGGAAGATCAGGTTTTATCCCACTGGAAAAGCAGCGGCTTCCTCAGTCCCAGCGTCCTAATGTGACTGTCCAGCTTCCCAGAGCGCCCAGTGATCAGGTACTCAACAGTACAACTCTAAAATGATTTAATGTCTGCCTTATTACAGAGACATGTAGTTGTTAGACACACAGAGGGACGCGCACTCGCTGTTTCAATTGATTACGGGTAATTTTGCAGCCTCCACATTTAGGTTACCTCATGAATACACTAAATTGTTTGGATAATATATCAGATCGTAATGGATGGTTTGTGTGCTTGTCCCCAATCAAGTAGAGTTTAGCCAGTGAATAAACTGAAATGATTGGTCTTGCTTTCAGGAAACACACAATCAAAAGACTGAGACTTCCAGAAAAAAAAAAAAAAAAAAAAAAAAAAGGAGAGAGGAAAAAAAGAGTGGGGGAGAGGGGAAAAAAAAAAAAACAACTTTTGACAAGATTCACCCTGAATTGTTAGCACCATTAGCAGCCATTATTAACTTTCTTCAGTCTGCCTTTGACCTCACGATTATATAGTGGCTTTCTCCAAAGCACGCCAAATAAATCTGAATAAAGCTGCTGGGAAGGGCTGAAAAAATGCAGTTGCAGGGGGGGTGCAGAAAAAGCAAAAAAAAAAAGCCCCCTGAATTCTAAACAAACAAACAGATCCCCAGCACGCACACACACAAAAAGTTCTTCCTTCAAGCAGATCTCTCCAAGGAAGCAGGTTATCTTGGCCAGCAGAAATCCTCGTTAACACATCTCCCCACAGACAGCCATCTTAAACTCCTACCTCTCCTTATTTCAGTCCCGATACTTGCTTTTTGTGCTTCTCCCTCTGTGTGTGTGTGTATGTGTGCATGCATGTGTGTCTGCTAATTCTGCACCTTCGCAAACACTGAACCTATTCGCAGAGCCTGCTCATTGAAAAAAAAAAAAAAAAAAAGCCAGCTTTGTGTGCAGTGGATCCAGGAGGGGGGAGAAAGGGAGAGGGGGAGAAAGAGGGAGAGAGGGAGAGAGAGAGAGGGAGGGAGGGAGGGAAGGAGGGAGAGAGAGAGAGAGAGATAGCCCGTGAAAAATCTCAACTGCGTGATCCACTAAAGGAGAAAAAAGTTTTACTCTAGCTATTTCATTGTCTCTGCTACAATATCTTTGAGAACCGCAACAGCCAGTAATCCAATAAGACCATTGATTAGGCTACAATGATTCAATTCAAGCAAATGGCCTTGTGCAAAGAGCATGCTCCAGTCCTTCTTGTCACCTTGCAGGGCAGAAGCCCTCTTCATGCTGCTCTCCTTATTCATTCCTTTATGGGAAATGTAGAGCAAAAGGAGTGAAAGATGGCAATTATCTAATTGGACTATTAACAAACAATTCTCTGAGTGTGGCTGTCTGGCAGTGGTTCTTGGGTGAGGTGAAAGGCCACATGTTGCACTGGCCCCATTCACAAAGAGTTTAGGGGCCTGAGAGGGAGAGAAAGAATTTTCCCTGAGAATTTTTCACACAAATGGCGGTGTATCCACCAGGCTGGCTGTTCCCTGCCTTGTCCTCCGCCTGCCTGGGCCACTGCCTGGGAATTCCACCCACCTGAAGCAGCCAGGGCCAGTCGTGTGTTTAGTTGCAGATGATACCAGAGGGCAGAAGCAGAACACGGCGCCCTTGCCAGGGTTGCTCAGCTCCATGGGCCTCATCCTGCCTCTGCTGGAGGAATAGCCACCCACCCTCATCCCATGGGACCCAGTCTTTGTCCAAGGTGGTGTAACAGAGGGAAGGATCCAGTGCTGGAGCCTAATCACCATAAACAGGAAATTCATGGGAGGCAAAAAAAGGAATGGGGTGGGGGGGGGAAGAAGAAGAGAGAAAAGGAAAGGAAAGGAAAGGAAAGGAAAGGAAAGGAAAGGAAAGGAA
>NW_024580672.1:17183529-17197790 GCF_017639235.1 Corvus kubaryi
AAAGGAAAGGAAAGGAAAGGAAAGGAAAGGAAAGGAAAGGAAAGGAAGGAAAATAAGATGGCAGTTCACAGGTACATTTTGATGAGTTGTCTTTAGCGGAAATCTCAAATCTTTGTCATTTTTCCGCAAAACACAGCATCATTTATTTATATTGCCATTGTCTGAAAAGTTGGATTGAGATTGGTGAGGTGTCCCTAATATTCTCATCAAACCCCTTGATTTCAACTATATTTATACAACCAAACATGGAACATCCTCATTACGGACCGGGTTTTGTTTTCCCTTACAGCCAATGTGTCTCAGTGATCTGTGGCTGTTAGTTCCTACTTGTATGGCTGTCATACCCAGGGGCCCCAAATAAACCACAGCCCCATTGTGCAAAGCTTCATGCAGCTACAGAGGGAGGATGGAACGAGTTCATTTCCTCCATGGATTTGCAGTGTTGTTCAAAGGCTTGTTGGGTGAAGGGATGCTCAGGAAACAGTACATTTAAGAGAGATTTGGTCTTTCAAAGGGACATGCAACAAGTGGATGCTGATTAGTGAAATTTTTCATGTAGCTGAAGTATAGGCTGTGCTTAGCAGGCCAGCGTTGTTTAGTGATATGGATAAACATACACGTGTGTGTGCATAGGCAAGGCATCATCAAGAGCCCCAGCTGGACATATCTGTTTAATGCTAAACAAAACAAAGTTCTGCTTCAAACATTTTTACATCACAGATTTTATTTTAGACAGAATAGGCATAGTGATTCCCATAAAAGGTCTACTGTGAAATACAGAGAGCAATTATAATTTTATTTGCATAGGTGTGTGGGAGTATGTGTGACATTTCCCCCCCCATAGTTTTCTTTATGCTAATCTCTAGGCAGAGGCCATAATAATAAACATGGAGCTATTGAACTCAATTACACTGTTTGCAGCAGAATATCTGGAGATTAAATATTATGTTTGTGTGATAATCTTTTTTGTTTTTTATTTTTTGACAAGCATCTGATCCAAAGCTCAGTAAAGACATCGGGAATTTTGTTCTACTTGTGCCATATCTTGATAAATTCAGTTCAAGGCTCTTTTTGTCCGTAGAATTCAGTGGTATAAAGATGATTTTCCCAATTGAATCAGTTAAATTTGCTTTCACACGTTATGAACATCGCACTGTTGAAGATCTGGAAATTCAGATAATGAGTTTAATCTTGTAGCAAACTGGTAGTGAGCAGACAAGCCTGTCCAAACACAGCTCAGTAACTTTAATTGAGGCCCGCTCATCTGCAACAAATAGCAACATCCAGAAGAGCACTGGGAAAACCAGAATTTTACCATTTACAAAAGCAACATTTTCTGTCGTCCAGCACTCACTAAATTTCCTTTCACCTATTCTCATTCATTTTTTTCCCCCACAATATACTTAATTCATTCTCGAATATTATGTTCTTTCAGGACATAATATGTCCCTTTCTTACTGTCATAATTCCAGGAATGGCTGTAGCTTCAGCACTCTCACATCTACACTCATGTGTCACTGGATAAGCAGATTAGTGGTTACTTCTTTTCCCTTCAAATAATTCTTAAAATGCTTTAGCACACTACACAGGTACTCCCTGGCTGTGCTTTGCTATGTAGACCTTGCTGCTTTTCAAATACAGTTTTATTAGTTTGCATTAGCATGTAGAAGACTGAAAGATCTGTTTCTCATTGACTGCCACTATTTATATTGTTTTTAATCTCTATTTCGTGTACAAGATATATATATATATATATATCATTGGTACTACTTCTTATGCTCTTCTTTGTTGATGAAAGTAAAGGTTTCAAGCTAAAAAGCATGGTTCAGAGATCTTCTGACTCAAAGATTTATCTCAGGGTTTAATAACCCTAAGCAAGTTTTTCTTCCATTATTTTTCCTGATTATTTTGATTCAGATTATTTGCTTTTGAATTGGCAAGGAGCTGCTTGGCCTTTTTTTGATACTTATTTAGCACAGGGGATGTGAACTGGTACCTTGAGGCTGAACAACTTGCTGGTTATTTCCAATTAACAGAGAGTAACATGGTGGTTACTCATGATGATATATGTGGTAATGTCAAGGAATTGCTTCGAAGATACAGAAAAACCTTATTATTACGTGCACCAATGTTACATTTCTCTTGGACAGGACGTTCCTGTCCAGTGTGAGTGACACTCTGTGAGTGCAGAAGAAGAACATCTTCATCAAGACAAAGGTCCACCAGAAGGTTCTTCTTTCCCACAAGTCTCAGTGATGTGTTGACCAATAGGAGCATTGAGCACCTTCTCAAAACAAAGTGCACAGCATAATTGACAATTCTGTTGCTCTCACTGTTACTCACTGCTCGTGAGGAAATTTCCTTACAACTGAAGATGAACTCTGGAAATTTCAAAATGTACATGCTACTGTGTATTTGGGGGACATTTAGGAGACATGTGCTAAGCCCTCTGTTGCAAATAGTGACTTGTTCTAGTGTGAATTGGCTTCATCTCCTGCAAGTGAGCCTGCAAAATGGACTCTTCCCACACGGGAGCAGTATCCTTGAAGGACAGGAATGTATCTCTATCTGGAAACTTTACACTGTCTTTGAAGGAAAGGACTGGTCTTTGACTCAGCTCAGCTCTCTGTGTGAAGTGGAAGGTAAGGCTGTCATGTTTGTGGTAGTCCACATGGCCAGAATCAGATCTAATTCCTCTTTCCCAGGACTTTCCAAGGACTGATGCTCAGGTACATTTGTGTTGTTCAATGGCACGTGGATCCCTGGGTCGTGACATAAAAAACACGCACAATGTGTTTTATGTGAAATTAAATGTCACAGGCTCACAAGAAATCCAATGGGTACAACAGCAAGACAAAGAAAATGTCTCCCTGCCTTATAAGTGGGCAACAAAATCAAATATTGGTATGAAATTGGGAGGTAGATGTTTTCAAATAGGCTTCATCAGCTCTCGTACAGGTGTTGTGTTCTTCATGCCAGTGCCCCATGTATTCCTTCCATTCTGAAAGACAAACTGTTTAAAATAAATAGGCGCATCCAGAGATCTATTTAAAAGAAAGCACCAGATCCAGACAATCTATGTTAGTCCCTGTAGCTGCTACCTTCCCATGCTTTGCTGTGCTCCTGATTGCCAGCCTGGTGCAGAATCCTGAACTAGCTGCTTCTAAAACTTCCTGCATACATTGGCAGTAATTGCAGTATTGTCTCTTCCAGATACTAAACTGAGCATATTGGCAGGATTCAGCAGTGCTGTTCTGGAGGCCAGTAATAATGAGCATGGGTATCACACATGTATCATGACTAATCATGTTGTGGTCATTATGAGATGCTCCTTACAGTTATCAATCTGGACAGTAGCTTAATACAAAGCTTTATTGCCTGTATCATGCCCATGGCATATGCAAGCCATCTGAACAGGGCTGAGACAGGATTCTTCCCACCAGGGAAAACTGTGATTTAAGAGGAAATACTGTTTGTTCTCTGACAGCACATTGAGAGCCTTTGGTTTCAGCCTCACCCATGTCACAGACTCCCTCTGTAATCACCAGTACCTGAGCACTCAAACTCCCTCTGCCTTCATTTCACTCTCTCCTGAGAGGGGAGCGAGCTTTACCAGCTTGGCTCGAGCACTCATGAGTATTTACCACCTCAAAAGCTGTTAGACCATGAGCATTTACTATTGGTGCTAAAACTCTCACAATCATATTTTTTCACAGAGCCAGTAAAAGCAAGCTTGAAGGTTTAAACAAGAGGAGATGTTTGCAAAGGTGACGTGTCCAGGGTAGTAGATGTGAACTGTACTCTTTCCAATACTTGGAGTTTTAACACTGAAGATCTTTGCATCAAATGAAAAAAAAAAATTAAGTCAGATTTTGAGTTAAAACCTTTTAATTCTTTGATTTTGAAAGCTTAAGTCAGATCAGATTGAACACAAAGAGTGTCTCAAAAACTCATAAGCATGGTCCCAAAGATCCTGGGAAGGCTGTAGAGGATAATCATGTTGACCTGAGTCTGTTCCTTAGGTGTCAGCTAGAAACTGGAATGATGTTAGAGATTGGAAACTGTTCCTTCACTCTGGGGTGAGATAAACTCTGACATCACCCCAAAGCTCACCTAGAAGGCATCCAGTAGACTTGGTGAAAATTTTCCTGAAATGGTTTAAGTTTGATTTTTTTTATTTCTGCTTTTACTTTACTATCATGTGATTACCTTATCCCCCATGTGAAAATGGAAAATGTCAACAGCAACCACAAGTACAAACTACAAACAAAATCAAATCTCTTCTGGAAGGGTTTGTCTACCTGGATCTTTGGTTACATCCAACAAATAAGAGCTTAAACAGGACATTGTTAAACTATGGATCTTGAAAGTTCACTCATAATGTAAAGGGAAACATAGTCACATTTACAGGAAATTTTTGGACTGAATATGTAGCTTGAATACTGGTGAGATTTTGTTACCTGAAATGCAACACTATTTCAGAGGAACCCCTGAAATAATGACTCAATGTACATCCTAACACTTTGTCATGGAAAACGATGGAAAAGGTAGGCAAAAAAATCAGTGCACTTTGGTTTGTTAAAACCCTTTGGAGATTGTAGGTCGGCTGCGGATGACTTCACTTTGTGGTGAATACTTTCCCTGATGGATTTAAACACACTGAGAGGGTGAGCAGCACGATGGCAGAGAGCTCTGAATGTGGCTAAATGAAAAGTAATGTAAATCATCAGTGATTAGTTGTATAACTTGAATAATCTGGAAAGCCCTGAATTTCCTGCAATCTCTGAGGGAAAAGAACCTGTACCAGAAGTCATCAGTGTCTGGTTTACCCCAATCTATAGCAGCAGCTTGAAAAAAACAACAAAAAAAACCACCAAAAAAAGACACTATTTGGTTTTATAACACAAAGATAGAGCAGAATGCAAAAAAGAAAAAACCCATCAGGATTGTTGGTTTATGCCATATAGCAGGATTATGCCATAATTACACATTAAATCTGTGTTCATTCTTTTTATCCTCTTCTCTCCTGAGGTACATAGTAGAGTCAAAAAAATGTTCAAGAAATTCAAATAAAGAATAGTTACAGAGCTGCTAGGATTAATACACAAGAGGTGGCAAAGACTGGGATTATTTTGATGAGAAGAAGATGAAAATGGAGCTGATTGTGGAAGTCAAAATTCTCAAGCACAAAACATTTTGAGAATAAGACAACTCATTTTATTTCATCACGTGAGAATAAGCATCAGGTTAAATTTAAACCCAGCAAATTTAGAATGAAAAAGAAATGCCCAGACATGTCTCATCACCTATGGAAGCTGCTGATGCAGGAGGTTACTGAGGCAAATATCCTGGCCTGATTTTAAAGTGAATTGGACATTGTCAGGATTAACCCATTACACAAGGCTGAAAACAGTGATCAGCCTGATTGAGTCTTACACCCAGGGCTGGGCACTGCTCACACTGGGGAGTGATGCAGAAGTGCATCAGTTTGGGATTTAGTTTGTTCTTCATTGAAGTACCAAGAGTGGGATATTCCGTAAGATACCAGAAAGACTGGTGGCATGGTGTAGGGAGAAACTAAGGTAGTACATTTGGGATAGCAGTTAACATTAACCCTGAATGTGGAGGACAGCTCAGAAGTGAGGTTCTGTAAAGCCAAGCTGGTGTGCTTCACGTTTCTGCAGAGCACAGGTGAGGACAAGGAGGAGAAGAGCAATGATAAGAAGAGATCTTTCGCACTGGTGCACTCCCACAGATTCCTTTGACAAAGGGACATGCAAAATTTGGAAACCAAACTCCTTGGGCATCTCTGTGGCAGAAGGTGCATTTCCCCTTTTGGGTGCACAAGAAGGATGATTTATTATGTTCTCCAGTTCCTAGAAGGAAATAATCTAAGTAAGATGAGATGATTCCACCACCTCTGGAAGTGTTCAAAAAACTGTGGATGTGACACTTAAGGACGTGGTTTAATGATGGACATTGTGGTGGTGCTGGGTTGATGGTTGAAGACCTTAAAGGTCTTTAACAATTCTACGATTTTAAGATATCATGGAGTCCAGATCATGCTGCCTCAATTCCAAGACTCACTTTTCTGTGGAAGGAGAAGTAGTGGGCACACAGCAGTTTCATTGTCAGGAAGAAACTTTGGTCAGAAGTACAGCAATTTTTACCATACCTCTCAGTTTCCTATTTATGAATATAAAGGAGTTTAGGTGTTGTTATAGTTTTGCTTATTCATTTAAATAACAGAGATACAAATCTCAAATAATAATATGTTTCTAAAGACGTGGGTATTACTAGAATACTGATTGTCTATTTTTATTGCTAGGATGTTTCTACCATTGAACAGCACAAGAAAGACGATGTGACATTAAAAACATCAGGAATCTCCATATCTGTTTGTGCTCTTGATGGATTAGATGTCATGCAAAAAGATTGAGTACTCTTTAAGTTGTTAACAACCTGAAACAGACTAATTAGATAAGAGAAGAAATATGGTTTCTTTTATTTTTATAGATGGAAGAAATTACAATCTTTTTATTTTATTTTATTATACAGAGGGAAAAAAAGAAGCCCAGAGTATGTTACGCTTTTGTGCCAGAGAAAGGGAGTGACATCCTCAGGGCAGTGCTCCAACTCCAAGGCCATCCACCAAGAAAAGAAAAAAATATTCAGGAAACAGAGGCATTAAACAGCAGGGAAGCTGAGTAACTGCCAAGCCCCCATTGTTGGGTTCTCAGGTGTAGAAATGATGCCACCCAGTCCCTGCCCTTTAATATGGCACAGACAACATCCACGTGATGTCTGGCTGTGAAGGACAAACGTTGGGAAAGATTTCAGAATGTTTTTGAAACTCTTACTCAGATCCCCACATGCCAGATAAGAGGAGGCAGGCAAAGGTCCAGCCGTACCAACTTTTCCCAGTTCAGGAGAAGGCACAGCTCTGAGGACTGGCTCCAATCTTTTCCACAGGGATGAGGCTCTACTGATGTTATTAAAATCGCTCTTGATTCACACTCCTGCCATATTAGGGTCAATTCCAATGACTTCTTAGTTAGCAACCTACTGCCTGATTAGCATGAAGCTGTTTCATGCAATTTTGTGTCTTAGTTTTATCTTTTTTGTCTGCTCTATCTTCATTTCCTTTTAATGAAGAGCAGAATTGGACCTTTTGGTGTCTGTGTCTTTTTTTCATGGGAACTAATTCACCATTGTGTTGGCAGTGTTCCCACTGCTGTCAATGGGAATTATGTACTTCGAAGGAGAATGAGGCCATAACTGTTTAAGAATTAGGCTATTAAGACAATACAAGGTTTTTTTTATTTTTATATAGTGCATTACATATGAAAAATCAAAACTGTTATATGGAGAAAAGGGATAATAGACTGTACATCACAGAGTTGTTTGGAGTGGTACTCTGATTCACAAGGAAAAGGACAAATGACTGTACAGATGTGAAAAGAATAGCAGAAGAGCTGTACATTCAAGGCAATAAAGCAGCCAGCAAGTTTCCTGACAGAATAGACATGGCAAAGGGGAAATTGAAAGCTGAGCTACTGAGAGGTGCTAAATGTCAGCTGGGAAAGAATAAAAAGATGTTGTAGAACCTCAGTCTAGAGTAACCACTCAGTCCCTCTCCTGCCAAACATGAGCCAGTGCCTAGACTTGAATTACACAGCACTGGTCAGTGGACATTTACGTGGAATCAATTTTCTCTCTGCTTTCTTATCTGTCTGTGCTTCTGTCTCTCAAGACATGAGACATGTTGGGGAGAAGCTGGGTGGCACATTTGTTGTCACATTGGTTCCTGTAAAGTCTTTCCAGGTGGGGAAAAGGACATCACCCCTTGCCCAAGTTTGTTGATAGTGCCCCATTGGCAGGTGGCTGTGGAGTTGTGCTGCAAACCTGGGTGTCACGGGCAGCCCTGTGCTGTGTCGTGGGAAGGATGCCTCATGTGAATAGCTGTTTCCTTAGCAGATGGAGTGGCAATTGTTGCACTATGTGGGAAGGCCCAGGCAACGGTCCTTTCAGGCAAATGAGCCCCACATCTGGAT
The DNA here is from genome assembly GCF_017639235.1 of Corvus kubaryi. Classification (NCBI taxonomy): domain Eukaryota; kingdom Metazoa; phylum Chordata; class Aves; order Passeriformes; family Corvidae; genus Corvus; species Corvus kubaryi. Next base: position 17,191,584 of record NW_024580672.1, read on the forward strand.
TTCTTTTCATTTCATTATGTTCCTACCCTTTGAGTACCTCCCTCCCATCCCCTTCCTTTTAAATGGGATCAATCCAGTTGCCTGCGATCTGACAGGAGTAAAAGGGACGTGTGCTTGTCTTGCAGCCCTTTACACACCCACAGCTTGTGCAGCAGGATGTTTCCATGTAGCTCTGGCTCTGCCAGGAGAAGGGCAGATGCAGCACCCTGCCCATTCTGTGCTCAAGATTCGTGGGAGCTGCAGGGAAAAGCCAGAGCAGTGCTGCTGTGTCTGACCACCAGCCATGGCTCTGCATAAGCTGCAGTCACTGAAGTAGTTGAAATATAGATGAGCCCAAAGACTGTCTCTTCCTCTGGCAGGAATCTCAGGAGAATCTGGAAACACGGCATGCGATGCACCTCCCTGACTGCCTTCCACCCTGCTGCCTCCCAGGCACATCCCGGCTGCTCTGCACGGCTGGGTGCTGACACTTCTGCTTTGGTGGGGGCTCTTCAGCTGGGTTTGAAACCCTGCCTGCAGCAGGACAGGTGGGCCAGGCATAGAAGGCAGCACAGACCCTGCCAAAGGAGTCCTTTAAGCAGATGGAATGTCCAAACAAAACCATCCAACCCAAATGCATTTCACAGAGAAGGCCGTAGAGATGATCATCCCTTACAATGCAGTGGGCAATAAAGCTCAGCTTCCTCAGTTTAATTCACTGGGATGATTTTGCTGCTGCACCTTCATCTGGAGCTCAGTCACCCAGAATAGCAGAGCTCATTCTCTGAAATGTTAAGAAAAGGCTGAATAAAATTGCTGTTTGGTCATTTTGATCGCTAGAGCATGTGGAAAACTCAAAAAAAACGTTTTTCTGCCCAAGCAGGTTTGCAATCAATTTTTTTTCCAGTTTTATTTTTTCAACAGAAGTAGCTTTCAGCATTTTCTGTTATCAAATCCTTGTCCAAGCATTTGCTAGGCAACTGAAGTGAGATAAAGGAAATGTTAATAGTCCTTATTTTTGCAGAGGTGAGATGAAGCCTGAGCAGGTGAAGCAACTTCCCTAAAGTGGGATGTTGAACTTGTAGCACTGGAGTGAAGCATTGCAGAGCTTTGTGGCTCAATTCCATGTTTGCAGTACTTCTGTCCTGAAACCCCAAGTGAAATAAGTCAAACAATATAGACTCATAACAGTTTAAATAAGTCATCTGAATAATTAAAAATTATTTCCATGATGTTGTGATTTCTCTATGCAACCTCTTGGAAAATAATATTCTAATGTAACATCCAACAAGAATCCACTGCCTCTATATACAAAATTTAAGGTCTACTATTGAAATGAAATGGAAATAAAACAGTCAACGAGTTCCAATACAGAAAAGCACTTAAGTATGTGTTTATCTTTAAACAGATCTGGAGCCCCATTGACTTTGACAGGGCTACTCATATGCTTAAAGATAAGCCTGCTTTTGTTGGATTATGGCCCTGAGGATCTAAGTGCTGGGGGAATCATTTTCATGCTCTCCAGAAAGGGCTTTAAATCACTTTTGCTTAAGGAGAGCTAACTGGTTGGATGTAAACACACCTAACAAACCAATAGATCAAGATTAACTTTTATGCTGAGCCACTTGACATCTCTAGAAATTACTTACTGTTGAAGTTTGGTCCTTATAGAAAATAACGATCCAATTATTTTTAAGTGAAATAGAGCTGTAGGAAAACCTTGATACCTCCACTTGGGAATTTTGTTTAAAAAAGAAAAGAAGGAGAAAGAGAAGTGAGACATAGCCTTATTAAAGGGAATTCAGTGTGCATGTCTGAAGGACAGGAGAGTTAGAGGAATTGTTACATTTCAGCTCTTGAAAGGACAAGCAATGAGATACATAATAGGAGTTTGCTGTTGGTTTTGCTGTTTTGCTGGTGATGCTCTGAGAACAACAAAACAGATGGGCAGCAGGGCAACGTGGACCTAAGAAACAGGTTGTATTAGTACAGTATCTTCCTTTTGTAGATGTTAAGGAGCTTAATACTAAGTCCTTGGAATCAGTGGAAATGCTCCCATTGACTCCAAGAAGCTTTACTTCAAGCTCTGCACTGCTCATCTCACCACCCTACACAGAAACTTTGCCCTACTCAAATATGTGCATTTGGACAGGTCAGCCCTACACATTCCATAGGAAGGTGCAGCGGCACCAGCGTTGGGATCTTACCCCTGACCTTGACACACACAACCCTCCACTTGAGAAAAAAATGTGCAAACAGCACTTGTGTCCCAGGGTCTTTGCATTTTTTCACTTCCTCCCAGTCCACTGCAGGTTGTGGGGCTCTGCCACTTTGGTGTGGTCTCCGCAAGAGGGACAGTGGAGACCTGCTGGGTCATTAGGTCTCAGGACTACAGTGCAGGTCAACCCATGCACTTCGACTCAGTCCTTCTCAATTGGCCTTGAAAACGTAATAATAAACAGCAGTAGTCAGTGGGGGTTTTGTGGATGAGGTTTTTTAAAGTAAAAACCAGAATTGCTAATACTCCATGAAAACATTGCTTTTTAAGTGTTGCCACCTCTGCTCTGTGCCTTGTCAGAAGCCTGGATGGGAGAAGCAATGGGAAATGCAAGATAAGAAAGCCCTACCATCTAGGCCAAGCACAGCAATACAACATCACTCCAGCAGTAATGACAATGGAGAAGGAACAGAATGCTGTCAGGGAATAATGGTGTCCTGCTGGCAGCTAAATATGAAAGCCAAAGCAGAGACATTTATAAAACAAACAAGCATCAGGGAAGATGAGACTTTTATTACAGAGCAGGAAATAGTGATCTTTAACAATGGTCCATTTCAGTTTCTCTCATTGTTACAGAAATAAAGTGGTGTAAATGAATGCTTTGTCTCATGTATGATTTATTGTTCCTCAGGCAATTACTGGACTGCATTCAGTCTAGTCTAGGGGAGGGAATTGCTCATCATCTGACCAGAGGGCAGCTTGTGGGGGCAAGCAGGCAAGGAGGAGACATGGTTTGTGTCTAAGCCTCTGACCACCACCAAAAGCAGCAGGCCAGGCTGACTCACATCGACTGACGCCACAAGCAGTTTCACATGATGACAGAAAGTTTTACTGCAGCACCATGACGTCGTATTGGCAGCAGAGCCTGGTTAAGCAGTTTCTGCACCTCACCCCTGCACACCATCCTGCTGTAGCTGCTTCTCCCAGTGGTGCCAGCTAAGTAACAACACGAGGAAACAGATGGAATAAAACAACACCCGGAAAACGGCTGTGTCCCCCCAAGTTGGAGTCCTCGGTGTCTCTGTTGTATCAGCTGCACAAATGGGGGGTGTGCTGGAGGGACAAGCACAGGGGGTTCCAGTGAAGATGGAGAAGGGGGCAGGAGATCCTGGTGTAAGGAGTAATTCTGCCAGGGAGAAGGCAAGGGAGACCCTACCTTTAGTAAGAGGGTAAAATTACAGTGAGACTCTGACATAAAATATACTACCCTGACACAGAGAGCTCCCACATGCTGCCATACCATACATTTATCCTCTGTGGGGTACCAGCTCTATGTAAATGTTTCACAGAGGAAACAGCAGAGAAAGCAGCTTGGGGCAAAAGCAAACAAATTTCCAACTTTTCCTATCATTTCAGAGGAAAAATAAATCTGCAAGAAAGATTATGCTGTTTGCCATCAAGGTGGCACATAGGGGAAAAGAAAAAGAGCTAGAATTTGGATGGGAATGAGTAGTCACGGTGCTGCCTGGAATGAAGCCCGAGCTAAACCCACACTCTTTTATTAACCTTCTGTAGGGATAAAAACCCCAACAAACCCCCAAACCCCCACATTAAAAACACGGTAGGGTCATGGTGACAGGAGTACAAATGAAGAAGAGAGAACACATATTTAGGTTGTCAGAGGGATGTGTGACTTATAACAATGGGATAAAATGAAACATAAAGAAAGAAAATACAGCTGACCATCAGAAAACATTTCTTAGCAACCTCTTTTCAGTGTATCTTCACGCTTTTCTGAGCTACCTGTTGGTATAACAACCTCTGGAGACTGCAGAATAATTCCTATGGGCTATTTTTAAATTTAAGGCTGGACTGGAAACTGTAAGAAAATGCTACTGAGTGAGGATAGATTAAATAGCCTAATAGACCATTTTCCTCTCTAATTTCCATTAAGGTGATTAACTGGAATGTTGCTTGCAGCATATTAGTGAAAAAACACTGGAAACACGGTCATATAGTGGATCCAGAATCCTAAACTAAAGTTTGTAGTAATAACAGTGATATAAAAATCCATCTCAGGTATTTTATTACTCTAATTAGTGCCTGAGAGAATCACAATCTTCAGCGTATGCATCTTGCAACACTCCCCAGGAGAAGAGATTTGTATCAACTCTTTACAAGAAAAGGAGCAAATATACACGGGGATTTGGTTGTCTAGTGTGCTAGGGCAATCAGGAAAATTAATCTGAATTAACTGAAGCATGAATTTAATTTGGATCCTTCTGCCAAGTTGCATTTTGCACATAATCCTCATTTAGAAGGGAAGTGTCTTCCTCTGAGTGCAGAGTTATCAGGCTCTCGCCGCGTACCTGTTGACATCGATCCCCATTAGCAGTTTACAGTGGATTAGTTGCACTGTCCGGTGACTATTAAACACAGAGTTTGTTTGCATTTTTCTGTTGCTTATGGTTTGACGGGCAAGCTGCCAAGCATTTTAGAATTAACTACACAAAACCGTCACCACCTCGACGGTGGGGAGAACGGAATTGAGAGGGCTCCGTTGGGTTCCCCAGTCCTGGGGAACCATAACTCTCACAGTGTGACTCGGATGGCGAGGGGCCAGCTAGCTCACAAACCTGTGTCATATTTGCTGTTAAAGAGATTACGGCTGTAAATTAAAATTACTAACAGCCTTGGGATGATGGGCAGAGTTAGCGCTTTCAAATAACTTCTCTTGTTAAGGTAATACTCTCAAGTACCTGCCACATAAGCCCCGCCAGTTTACCTGCTCCCTAATTGCGGTGCTCCCTGCTCTGTACGGCAGGAACAGCGCTTCCTTTCCCTGAATCCCGCTGCATCGGGCGCCAGCCGAAGGTAAGGGGGATGCTTTAAGGAAGTTATTCATTGGGAAAATGGCGTTTGGTGATTGGCGTTTATAGCTTTGTTTTAAACTGCATTTAAACCTTGTTTTAAACTTTGTTTTAAATAGTTCAGAAAAGCGTGAAGATACTGGCACTACGGAAGAAAGAAAAAGGAAATGAAAAAGAAAAAGGAAATGGAAAAGAAAAAGGAAATGGAAAAGAAAAAGGAAATGGAAAAGAAAACGGAAATGAAAAGGAAAAACGAGGAAGAGGAAGAAAGAGAAAATAGAAAAGAAAATAGAAAAGAAAATAGAAAAGAAAATAGAAAAGAAAATAGAAAAGAAAATGGAAAAGAAAATGGAAAAGAAAAAGAAAGAGACAAAAAAATGAGAAAAAGAAAAAGGAAAGTAAAAAGGGAAAGAAAAAAGAAATGAAAAAGAAAGAAGAAAAGAAGGAGGAAAAGAAATAGGGAAAGAAAAAAAAAAGAAAACGAAAAATGGAAAGGAAAGAAAAGGAAAAAGAAAAAGGAAAATTTGTTGTGTGAGAAAAAGAAAGACGGGGGCTAGACAAACAAAAACCTGTTCTGCAGCGTCGGCGATGCCGCCGCCCGGCCTGACGCCGCTGCAGCCCGGCTGCTCTCGGGGCAGGGAAAACCCCCAGTCCCAGAGCGGGGTGGGAGCGGGGCAGCGGTGGGGGCTCCCCCCGTCCCACTCGGTCCCCGCAGCAGCTCCGCCGGCCCGGCAGGTTCGCCCCCGCCCCGCTCCCGGCTCCGAGGGGCGGCCGGGCCGGGACGGCATCCCCGGCGAAGGGAGAGCGGCGGGGCCCGGGCCGCTCCGGACGCCCTCGGCAGGACGCTTCACCTGCCCGCACGGATGGCCGTGCCTCGGCCGGCTCCCGGCTCCGCAGAGGGGACTGCGGGAGGCGGGAGAGAGCCGAGCCCGGCCCCAGCGACAGCGGCCCCGCACGCCCATCCCCGGCCCGCTCCAGGGCCGCCCTGCCCTCGCTCCCACGCGGCCCCGGGGAAGGCCTGTTCCGGGAGCCAGCCGGGCACGGCCGCGGGACAGCCGGGCCCGGCCGCAGGGTCCGTCCCCACGGGGCTGCCCCGCGGGCCCGGCACCGCCCACGCGCGCCGCGCCCGCCCCACGCGCG
>NW_024580672.1:17198190-17248716 GCF_017639235.1 Corvus kubaryi
GCGCGTCCCGCCCCCGCGCGCGCCCCATCCGCGCTTCCCGGCGCATCCCCGCGCCCGTCCCGCCGCTCCCGGGGCCACCCGCCGCCGACCCACGCGTGTCCCGCCCGCCCCTCCGCGCTCTCGCCCCTCGGGAAGGGACGGGCGGATCCTGCCCCAGCGCGGGCGGAGGCAGCCGCAGCCGCCGGTATTTTCCAGCCCCGCTCCTGGGGGCAGCTGGGGGGTACCAGGGCGAGCCCCCCCCCTCCGCCAGCCTCCCCCGGGCCAGCCGCTCCCGGGCGGGCGGAAGCCGCAGAGGTTTCTATTCAGGACAGAGGCACAATGGGGAAACAAAACCCTTTCCCCCCCTTTTTTTTTCGTGCGTGCCACCTCCCAAGATGGAGCGGGATTAGGGCTGCGAGTTCCCTGTACACGCGGGGATGGGTTCCCTGCTTCTTCCCGGCCGGGTTCGCCCGCAGCCCCGGTTCCCTTGCTGGTCCGTAGCGGCCGGGAGCAACAGAGCACAGTGAGGAACGTATCTCACAGCACCCTGGGAAAATCGTGGGCTTGCGTTTTGTTCAGCTGAGGTGAAACTAGGAAAGAAGAGATATATGCCAGGTTGAATTCGTAATTTTTCCTTTATCTCGTTGTAGTGTAAGAATATTAAGCAGGTTTTCATGTCAGGAGAAGAAGGAAAGGAAAAGAGAGAAAGAGAGAAAGAAAAGAGAGAAAAATAAAATAGTGCGGGAATGGAGGCAAATATAGAAAACGAGGAATGATGCTTTAACGTGCTCTTTGATAACTGTAATGAATTAATTTATCTTAATCAAATACAGTTTTAAGGAGATTTGAGAACCTCCAAGGCACATTTTATTCATTCGGTAATGTGCCTCGCATGTGGAAGCACAACTAAAATCAGTTTAGGTAGTGGTGGTCTGTTATTTGGAAGTATTGCCTCTCATCTAAAAACCCACTTTGATATTAAACTGCTTAGAATCACTGAACAATTAAATGGATTTTTATTTATTTTAACAAACTTTTGACAGTTTCCCGGTTGCTTTAAAATCTTTCCTTGTAATGGTTGGTCGAATTTTACCTTAAATGAGAGACGATTTTGAAAAATTTGTGTTTGCTGCTTTTTTTTTTTTTTTTTTTTCCATAGCCGGTGTCAGGTCTGGTTTCTGAAGACCAAAAAATACTGTAATTTTTTTTCTCACACATTTTGTCAGTAAATTTGTTTTCTTCTCTGTCGTCGACAGTCTTTGGGTACCACAGTAACACAGGGAGAGTGGCGGGGGATAACCGAATAACCGAATATCTTTCCTGTAAAGGAAGGAAAACTTAACTACAACAAACCGAATCGCGCTATCACATCCTGCCGGTAATTTATTTGTGCCAGTTCGAGAGTTCGATGGTGCCGGCCTCGGGGCTGAGCAAGAGCCCAGACACACAGCCCGAACGCTTCCCCGGCACCTGAGCGGGCCGGTTCCAGCACCGGCTGATGCCTGGAAACTGCCTTTTGTTTCCAGGATTTTAGACCGGACCTTCGTCCACCTTTTTTTGTTATTTTACAAGTGGTTTGCAAACCTAGAATAAAGAGAGAGTTCCGTTCCCGAGAGGCGCTGAACCGCATCCTCTCCCCAGATGCAATGTCGTGACTCCTTCCACGGGCAGGGCAGTGGTTACAAGGAGAGAACCCGCGAGCCGACAGCCACAGCAGCTCCCCACGCAGGACCTGTCCCGGCTCCATCGCTCCCCCTTCCCCTCGCCGCCGGCGGTGAAATCGCTGCTGCCCCGCCGGCGGCTGGCCGGCGGGGTGAGCGCGGTTCAGCGGGGTGTTTGGCTTCCATTTATTTTCTTTATTTTCTCCCTAGGCTCGGGAGGACATCCATCCCTCGCATCTCCTGGCCCGGCCGGGCACACATCGGGGCCGGGCCGCGGGTGCCCCGGCGCGGGGCGGGAGCATCCCTTGGAACCGGTGCCGGTGTCTCCAGAGCCGCCCGCGGCTCCGCGCCTCTCCTCGGACACTCCCCGGTGCAAACAGCAGCGAAGCCACGAGGGAGCAAACCCACCCTTGTGGCCTTTCCCAGCCCGCGGAGCTGGAAAACTCAGGCTGGGGGACCCAAAGCGGAGAGCCCCGGCCCTTGCGAGGGGCAGGGGCGGCTCGGAGCCGCAGCACGGCCGGCACAGAGGGCAGGCGCCCGGGCGCGGAGCCCCCGAAGGGTGAAGAGCCTCTGCCCCCCGCCGCGACCGGCCGGGGCTCAGGCGGCCCCAGTTCGCCGTGCGCTCAGACCGGGCAGCGGCCCCGTCCCGGGCGCCCCGGCTCCGCGGGGATGCCGGACGAGAGCTGCGGAGTGGGCGCCTTCGTCCTCTCCGGTTCCCACGTCGCCGTTCCCCCTCCAGGCAGGGGTGACACTCTGGTTGCTACTCCTTGCTCTCCTTCTCCGTCTCCCTCGACGTCCCCCCGAGCCCGGCTCGCCCGAGGCGTTCGGCGCTCCACGGCGGCGGACGCTGCGGTCTGGGGACGGCACAGCACCATCACCCCACAGCCGGAGCACCGGGGAGCGCAGGGGACGAGAGGCAGCGCGACATCCCCGGGATTACAGCCTTTCCCCGTGGCTTTCAGGGATCCTTAGAAACCTGCTTGCTCGGGCATGGCAGTGAGTTTTTACTTGAGCTGCACAAGTGCCTCTCCTCGGGGCAGAGCGAGGGTCCTTCCCTCACCTCTCAGGTCAGCTTCTGCAGGTCTCTGGCTGCTGGGAACGTCTAAATGTAGGAAAAGCCTCTTTCTCCCCATTAAATGCACACTGAGGGTGGGGGAAGAAGGCTGTTCCAGAAGGGATGAAGCCAAGGAATTCAGCAGAAGGTCAAGCAGAGCCTTTTTGCCCCAGCCAGCCCTCACTCCCAGCAATGAGAGCACTATGCTGCACTCTGCCCAACTAGAGAAATAGATTTGTTTCCTTGCAGTAGAAGCAGCCCCCTTGCTCTCCTCCAGCCCAGCTTGTCTTTTCCCTGGCAGAGACCCTGGGCTCAATACTTTTTTCCCCGTTGGTCACAGCCATCTGAGAAAAGTTTCCTTCGCACCTTCATGGGAGCACTGTCAAGGTTCAGTGACAGCTTGGAGGAGATGGAACCCTCTTGTCCCCACCCAGGAGGACACAGAGATGCAAGCAGAGCCACAGGCAGGCCTTTCCCATGGCTTGAAGGCTGTGCCCTCTTAGCTGATCCACTGGGTTTTGCAAGGAAACAGCACTTTTCCTCCCAGGAGGGAGCACCAGCCTGCCTTGCACATCTCACGTGGAAACGTGTGTGTGTGTGAGCACTCAGCTCTCCAGCTAACTCCTGCCCTGTCCCCCATTCCATCCTCATCCCAGCTGTTGGAATGCCCTGATGTCTTTCAATCCTTGTACTCTGTGCTCCATGCTTGCCCAGGCCAAGACTGCAAGCACAGATGCTGTTTGAAGGGGAGGAAGGAGGTTCTACCTTCCACCCCCACCACCTGGATCCCAGTGACTTTCCCGGTTGGACCCATGGGAAAGGATCCACAGCAAGAGTGGTACCTGCTGGAGCTGTCCATTGCTTGGACATTTGTATCCCAAATTTCTGTCAAAGCACTCCTGGGTAGAGACCTCAGCAGAAAATCTCTAGGAGAACTTCACTTCATTTCCTATCAGGAAGGGCACCTCCCTCCCTTCCTTCCCCAGTGGATTCTGAGTGACAAGGATGAAAGGAGGAACTGGGCAAATTCCCCAACACCACCTGTCAAAACATCAAAAACCCCTTCCTAGCCCTTCCCACTACTGTGACATTGCAATGCTTCCCTGCCTGGAGCTGAGCCTAGCTCAGGGAGGAGCTCTCCAAGATTTAGTGACGATCATGAGTGTGCATCTGGTGATTTCCATGCCCAGCAGTCAAGCCACAGTGGGCCACCTCACCAGGTGTGTGAGAAGCCTGGCTAAAAGCCTGTGCTGGGGGCTTGTGAGCACTGTGAGCGCACAAGGGTGCTGGAGCTTTAAAGAAGGCTTGGAAGAAAAAAGAAGGTTGTGACGGGAGTATGGTTTATGGACTCAAGCAATCATCCATCACAGTAATTTCTTACTCAAAATGCCTCTCCACTTACAGGTGAGGGAGGATGCTGCAGGTACACTCCCAGCTTAGAGCTGGGGAGGCTTTTCAGCCATCTGAAATGCAGCACTTCCTGGGAAGCATTGCTGCTCCCACCACTTGGCTTGGGATTCTCTGCTTTCCTTGCATTTAATATTCGTGAAGACAGAGGAAAGAAAAGGTCTTGGAAGGGCAGAAAACATTGCATGAAAAGAAGGGACTAAAAGAATTGTCTGTGTAAGAGGGAATTGTTAAGGGGCTGTTCCCAGAAGAGCTTGGGCAACTGCCCGAAGAGCAGAGACACCAAACCCAACTGCCTTTGCCCTCCTCCCAAAAAGCCTGGGAATCCTCATTAATGCTACCTAAGGGAAAATATCTTCCTGACCCCAGCTCTGTTGAGTCCACAGGTACCAAGGCATTATGTGAAATGCTTTTTCATGGTTCTTCCTGGTGTTAAGCTCTCATTCCTAAACATACCCAAAGGAATACAGATGAGGGAAAAAGAGCTTGATCACAAGCAAGCTGAGCTCCACCTGCTCTATTAGGCACACTGGTGTTTTTTTACTAAGCATCAACAGGTTAAGAAATAAAATGCAGGCTTTAGAGAACTGTATTTAGATTTACAAACAACATTGTAACTGGATCAACAGGCTATAATTAGAATTTAATAATCCAAATGGAGGAGTAATATGCCCGCTGCTTGAAAAATTGGAGCCTTTCTTTTGCTGTTCTGAATATTCAGCTCTTTAGATTGGACTCCAACTTGCTTGACACAATTACTGTCCTAGTGAGGTGAACACGTTACAAATAAGAACAATAAGATCAACAATAGTTTAAGTCTAATACCATAAACAAAGGAAATAATCAGAACACCTCTTGCCCCAGCACAATCTGCACAACTGGGATGGCGAATTAGCATGGTTATGGGAAAAAATGCACAAGGAAATGGTGTATTTTATGGACTTTTGAAATGACTTTAAGGCTGGGAAATACATTACAGACAATCCCATCAGGTGCATTGATGAATATTAGATTCAGTCTTTTCATTTACTTCTAAAGTCTACCTGGGCCAGGGGTGACTCTCAGCACAAATGAGAAATGGGACAAAAAAGACCCATGTAAGCCAGATTCCCCTCACATTACATTCAAAGTATTTAGCCTGAGGTGTGTAATTAAGCAAAGGTTAATCCAAGGGACTCAACACACGTGTGCCAAAGTGGAGACAGTCCCCAGCCTGTGTTGGTATGATAACAGCCTCTGGCAGGGCTTGGGCACAAAGCAGACCCCTGGCCAAGCTCCTGCCAGGGACTGACTGCTCGGTGCTGCAGCTCAGGCCAGTTTTCAGTCCCAGATATTAAAAGGAGACCTCCCCTCTCACTTTGCTTGCTAAGAAGACATCAAAAGGGATCACCCACCTGGATTAAGGTAGGACCTCTTTCCAGCCATTGGCCAAGCTGGAATAAGGCAGTCCTGCTTCCCAACGGAGGTGCTGTGGCGCTGCCATCTGTGATATCTGTGGTTTCCTGAGTGCATCTGGGATCTCTTCTAAATTAATGAAAAAGTGGCTCAAGGGAAAGGGAGTACAAACAGCTCTGATCCCTGGGCAAGAGAAGGGACTGCAGAAAGGAAAGTGCTACTTAGAAGAAGTTTGTCTCCTCCATAGTTTCTGCCACAATGATGAATATATTTTCCCATTTGGTTTAGATTAGGTTGAGAATCCTATTTTAAAAACTCATGCCAAAATCCCGAGAGTAGTTAATGAAATATTCCATCTGTCTGAAAATAAACTGTGCATTATTAACTTTCATTTTACATGGTTTCATTTCCATAGGACAGGAATAATCAGAAACAGGATCTGGCCCAGCCAGAAGGTGATTGGAAGGATGCCCTAAGTCAAAAATTCAGTTGAGAGGATGTGATCAGATAATCTCTAATGAGACCCTTGTCAGGAAGGATATATATTCTCTAGCCTATTTTAAAAATGTTACTTGGTTTTTTTACATTCCCTGACTCATATTTGTCTTCTTGTAAGGGCTTGAAGTTTGCCAAGAAAGTAATGACATTGTCAAGTGTTTAAAGAGACTTCAAGGTGAAAGATTATGCATATCCAGCGAGCTAGAGGTGACTAAACCAGACATAGTATGAGGATGAGGATGAGTGTGACCCATCAGTAGGGCTCTGAGCCCTTCAGGTGTGTCAGGAACACCCAAATTGTCCCTGGGTGCTGATATGAGCCTTCAGTCTGCTGGGCTGCCTTGAAGATGTGTAAAAATATACTGATGTGAAGAGATGACTCCCTGTTGAGGGTGTTTCTGAAGGAATTCAGGTGTGTTGCTTATCCCAGCAAGTGCCTGGGACATTGATAGTTTTGAAACAGGCCCAGGAGCTGTCATTTTAATTGGGGCTGTGGTAGTTTGAGGGGACCAGCTGAGTCTGTTTAGCTGCTGCCTCCTGGGGCAGCGAGGGCTGCACCAGTTCTCATGTGTCTTTTGGGAGAGAGCCATGCTCCAATTTAGGGTTCTTGCAATGCAGATTCCTTGGAGCTCCTCATCACTGCATGTGCAGAGCTGAAACCTTCCCCCTCAGGGATGACCTGGGCTTCACTTTCATGTGTATCCAGGCAAGACATGGCACAGCAGAGCTGTGCAGCAGCTGCCACTTCTTTCTCTGCTGAAACAGCAGCACGAGTGGAGAGGTTCTCCATTACGGGCACCAGCTCTGTGGGACACGGAGGCAGCTTGGGGGAATGTCCTGTGTGACGGCGGGGGGAGCTGGTGAGGAGGATGTGAAAGGACATGCTCTTAAGCTTGGCAAGGGAGGTAGAACTTGTAGGCTCTCCTGGTGTCTCTGTTCCCCTTTTACCTCACACTAGTTTAGAGATCAGGCAGGAGTGAGTGAGATCCAGATGAGATTCAGGGGAGAGACTAATGTTAAAACAAACTCTTGGTTTTTATGATTAAAATGACACTCCTCACACTAGCTGGATAGCTGCAGGCTGTTCACCATAGCTATACTTGCAAAACCCTGGAGATATCCTTCCTTGCTCTCTCTCCCATTGCCTGCAAAACCAGGGGCTGCTCTTTGGAGCGCTGCAAACAAGAGTTCTCAAAAAAGGGGCCAGGGTGCCCAGGAGAGCAATGGTGAGCACACAAGTGGCACAGTGCTGTCCCTCACAGATATTCCAGGATGCTGCTTGTCCTCTTGCTACAGTTTGCAGCAGATCAACTCCCTCAGAACATCCATCTGGCCAACTGACCCCGCATTGACAGATCTTTGAGTGGTAATCCATAAAACAATGTGTAAGGGAGGTCGCAAGTGATTATGTTTCTGTTTGCGTGTACCTGGTGCCAAGAATTCACCAGCAATTCGTAGGAGCTCACTGACAGCACAGAATCTTAGAATCATAACATGGCCTGGCTTGGAAGGGACCTTAAAGACTGGCAAGTTCCAAAATCCTGCCATGGACAGGCTCACCTTTCGCTACACTAGATTGCTCAGAGCTTTATCCAACATAGCCTTGAATTCTTATCGGGATGGGGCATCCACAACTTTCCTGGGAAACCTGTGCATCACGACCCTCACAGAAACGATTTTCCCCCCAAGTATCTAACCTAAACTTACTCTCTTTCAGTTTGAAGCCATTCCCCCTTGTCCTGTCACTCCACGCTCTTGAGAAAAATCCCTCTCCATCCTCCTTGCATTTCCTGCCTCACATTTCAAAGGCGTTTGGACCACGGCGAAGACATGCTACAGAGGCTGAGCGGGCTGGGCATCAGCTGCCAGAGGTGCTGGATGTCCCTCAGCCCTCCCGGCCGCTGTCCCAGACCCTTTGGAGCTGCCTGAGCTCCCGCTGGGACGCGGGACGCGCTCGGCGCTGCCCCGGGAGCGCCCGGCGCTGCTCGGCCCGCGGGCTTCGAGCTCTCTCTGGCGGCAGCGCGGCGGTACTGGCGGCCGAGCCGGAGCGGGAGCATCCCTCCGCCCTCCCTTCTCCTGCTGCCTTGGCAAATTCCAACCATCTCTCCTGGGAAACCGTACTGGAGCTGGATAACGGGCACGCACCAGCCCGGCCCGCGGGAAGGTTTCCCGGCAGGTGCCACCCCTTGATGAACTCCTGTTTTTTTCAAGGGCTTGGAAATACTTTCCTTGCCACAGAAATGCCGTCTTCGGCTCAGGAAGTCCATGAACTGCAAATTGCTTGAGGCTAAAGCACTATTGTGGGAAAATACCACTCCAGCTTGCCTTGCACTCCTGCCCTTTCCTGAGCAGCTGCTGAGGGAGGCAGAGGTGAGGGGCAGGAGTAGGACTGGGTGGATCCTGCTCCTCCCTGGTGTGGCTGTTGCATGCCCCTGTGGCAGGGCAGAGGGCACTGGCAGATGAGCTGTTTGGGAATCACTTTGCGATGGGATTCTGCAAAAAAAGGTATTTTTTGCCAAGATGTGTCTCTTCAGAGAATCATAGAATGGTTTGGGTTGAAAAGGACCTTAAAGATCATCTCTGCAACCTTCCTGCTGTGGGCAAGGACCCTTTCCTCTAGACCAGGTTACTCAAAGCCAAATCCAGCCTGGTCTTGAACACTTCCATGGATGGAGCATCCACAGCTCCCCTGGGCAGCCTGTTTCAGTGCCTTACTACCCTCACAGTAAAAAAATTCATCCTAATATATGACCTAAATTTACTCTCCTTTAGCTTAAAGTCATTCTCCCTTATCCTATCTCCACACAATATTTTTTGGGCTGTTTATCCATCCCTCTGGCTCTGCCACAATTCACTTCCTTTTGGGCTCCAGTGCAACTGTGCGCAGAAATCTGCTGTAGCCTGAGCAAATACACATGTACAAGTGAACACGTGTAGAGGTGAGAATACCTTAAACTGGATTTCCTCTCCAATCTTCCTCTTCCAGCAGACAGATGAGCAGTGCAGACTGAGTAGCTCAGCTGCTTTTCCTATCCTTACAACTCCTCACAGGGCCACCTTATTCTCCCTGTTCACAAGAACCTGCTTTCTGCTCCCTGTGATAGGGAAGTTCAACCACGTTTTACTGCACAGAAACTTTCTCCAGCACAGCAGGACCATGCAGCTGAGTTATTCATTGTTATCCATTGAATACCCCGGGTATGTGCTCTGCAGCACACATGGGCAGCTAAGCCTATGTGGAGTTGCTCTGGGAAAGAGTTTGGCTGGGAATGAAGATACTTGATGGCTTCGTGTAAATTAAAGACTGTGACTCCATGCAAATGCATAAGGGGATGTGCCCAGGTTACAGCATTAACAGAGCTTTTTACTTCTGAGTGCTCAACGTGGCCATCCTAAAACAAGTCTTTAAAATATGGTTCTGCCCTGGCCTGGGATTCTCCTCTGTAATTTTGCATATTGTGTGTGTTGTGTGTTTCTCCTTGTAGAGAACAGTAAGTTCTGGGACAGGAAAAGTAAAAGAGAAGCCAAGCAGGAGACAGAAATGTGGTGTGAGTGATGAGTCTACAGCTAGAATGTCTAAAATGGCTTATTAAAAAATAAAAGCAAAGCTAATTCTGCTTTCATATCCATTAAACTGTGTTATATGAGTTTAAAAGAAAGCAGAATCTGACCAAATTCTGCTACAGATCAGCTATATAAAGACATTAAGTTGAATGCTTAATTGGTGTAAATGGCACATTTCTGCTATTAGTGTTGGACTGCAGACAATCTCAGCTTCAAATTAATGAACAAAAATCGTGGTCATTTCAGAAGGGACAGAAAGATCCAAATCTACGAAGGGCGCTTCCCAAGATACTTTTGCTTATATAAACACCTGACTGAAAGGAAGAATAGAGGTTCTATGTACTGTTGAAACAAAATTTTGGGAAGGAGGGCCTCTCTGTCCTTTGGCAACTCTTGTGCATTTGGAAACAAACCTCAGTTATGTCCAGAGCTCCTGGATCCGAGATGCCTCATCCAGCCTGCAGCAATCTGACCAACAATACTGAAGCCAATCTGTTGGCTTGGTGAGCTCTAGAGCAGTGATATTGCTGACAAAGAGCAGGAGATTTGGGCTGGGCACATCTTGCAGTTATGGCAGCAATATTTTGTTGAGGGGACCCTGGTCTGACAGAGTCTGCTGAAGCAGTTACTGTGTGTTTCCATGACTTGTTGAAAGGAGATGATGGGGTTTGTGCCTTTGCTCTGTGCCATGCCTCTGACGTGGTTACCAGCCAGAGAAACTGATCTGCAAATGTAATGTGATGTGAGTCTCTTTTGGGGCAAACATTTCACACAGCTGTCTGGGTTGGCCTTCTAACAAATTATTCAGCATTGTGACCAGATAATTCCTCTGGAAAGAAAGAAAAAGAAAGTCCTGGCATACAGACTGAGAAATCCTGGCAGGTTTGGTGCGATACCCAACAGCAGAAGTGAGCTGATGCCATGGGACTGTTGGGAAGAGATAGGAGCTGAGCAATAACTCTTGAAGAACATGTAAGAGGCCAGCATAGAGTGGCTACCATTGCAGTTCTCCTTCCATCAGCAGTTAGCCTGGAAAAATTAGGAAATGCAGCAGTGTCCATAAGGCATCTTGTCAAGACTCTTCATTTTGCTCCATGCTGAGGACTGCTGGCAGCAGTTTAGGGGCCCTTGTTTTCCAGGCAGGGCCATCACCCCTTCCCTCTTGTTGCATTAGGAGAGCAGTGATGGAGCGAAGGTTCTTGGTGCTGTAGGACTCAGGAGGCTGTGCTTCTCCTCATGACCAGCACTGCCAGCACTCATTACTTCATGGGGACATGCAGTCACCTCCAGCCCTGCTTCCTTCCTCCTCTGTGTGTGCACAGCCTTCAGGGCTCATCTGAAAACTCCCTTATCTCTCAGCTGCTCAACATTTCATTTCTGATGTGTTTCTGATGTCCTTCTGTTTAGACAAAAGCTAAATCCCTGAATGCTGTAACCTAAAGCCCCATCACTCTGAATACGATGCCACCAGCTGGTTTGGCTGCCTGGCGGGATTCAAACAATCACCCTGGCTGAACTTATATTCATCCTGTAGCTGAGCTGCTCCCCCCATACATCTCGAATTCCCAAGTGACCCTGGAGAAGGCCAGTGCCATTTAGATGGCTTTTTCCTGCAGTCTGAGCAGCAGTGGGCAGTCTGGGTGCCAGGCAGTCTCGGGAAGAGCCAAGCAGTCCCCGGGTGAATCTGCAGGGTTCACAGCACTTGGGGCCTGTGGCCCAGATGGCTCATACAGAAGTTCTACAGGATTTTTCTTTGTTATTGAGAAGAGTGGAAGAAGAGACCTCATTCCACACTCAATTTTTATTAGACATTCCTCAGAAAAGATGGGTAATTTTGCATTAATTTTTTTCCAAATATTTTGCAGAAGGTGCTTTTATAGAGCAGTTTTACATATCAGCCCAGGCAGGATCACATCACTGAGAAATCATGTCTTAAAATAATTAAATATGTGAAGCTACATGGGCCCAGAACCTGAGAGTGTCCCCCACTAAGGTGGCAAAATGTTGTTTACTGATTCACTAAGAAGCATTTAAGAACTATTCCCATGACTGCCAAAACATTTAAAGGGCCAGCATTACAAAGGGTAAGTAATTATAATAATAATAATGGTTTATTAGCTGAAATGGGTGGGATAGGATTGGAAAAGTTCATGTACTCCTGTTCAGAGCTAAAGGAAATCAGCAGAATTGAAAGAAATTTGAAGACAAGTGTCCACTCAATGTTGTCCCAAGGCACACCCATCTGTGAAAGTGTCTTCCACCCCTCAAATCCACAATGACTAATGAGTGGTAGGATAATGGAGTTAAAACTCTTCTAAGATTACTTTACACAAAAGGGGAAGAGAAATCGCTTAGTGTCATTAGGAAAATCGGGATGAAAACAAGTGATGGAAAATTTAGCCTGACACTCAAGAAACTCTGAGCCACTGACATGAAACCATGCCCAGTCTGATTGCCAGGGAGAGGAGGCAGAAAGAGGTGTCTGATTGTGGGCATCTTGCAGACTCCTGCCTGTGGTTTATAAAGTGCCGTGGATGACTGAGGGTAGAAAATACTGTAAGCAGGGTACTTTGGGGATTTACAGTCCTTAATGACCTCAGAGCTCTTCCAGATACACATTTGACCTCGGTTTTATCCCTAATACTTAGCCAATACTGCAGCCTGCAAAGGATGACTTTTTATCTGTGTTCTCTTTGACTGAACTTGTATGTGACGTTGGAAATAAGATCAACAGACTTGTTTTTTCATTAGTGTTTTGCATGCTGAGAGTTGAGAGGGTCTGTGCCAGTCACAGAGATAGTCTCACATGAATGCTGGTGGATGTTTATGGCTAAAAGTTTGTTCTCATATTTGAGGTTTTAGATTCACCTCTTTTAAATTGCTTATATACATATGCTGCCACATTAATAATAATAAAGAATAAACATTTTTTAAGAGCGAAGTAGACTTGTCATCTTGAATCTATGTGGGTTTTTGCCAGTTCAAATAAGTGCAGAATGGCTCTGTTGACATGAATCATGATGCTTTCATGAAGCATATAATCTCACATACTCTAATGTTAATTAAATTCCTAAGAAGCAGCTTTCTGATCTCTCTACAGGGAGCTTGTTTGCCTTAAAATGAACTACTGTGCTGAGATAGTCTCCACTATACCAGCATTATGTTCACTACATTAACTCAGTAAAGACTTTGGCATAAGACTTGTAGCTGAACCTCAGTAATCCCCTTTGCTTATCTGGAAAACCAAGGCTTCTGTGCCGTGGGGTCTGATGCTGGTGGCTCATGGTGATACCAACCTTTCTGCTTGTTATAACACCCTGAAGGGATGTCACAGCATTCAAAGGAGACACACAAAGAAATGAGCAGCGAGGTGGCTTTGTTTGCAAAGCTGTCCCCACCATGATTAAAAACTGTTGCCCTCTAACCACCAGTGTTTGATTTTGCTTGTGGCCCTTTAGAAAGGGTCTGGAAGAGTGTGGTCTGTCTAGAGCAGCTTCCCCTCCCAGCCCCAAGTGTATTCTGACTTAGCACATCTTTCAGAGAGCAACAGGAGCAGAAGTGTCTGACACAGAGCTCTGCTGTGTTGGAAACCTCAGCCTTGCAGCAACCAAACCCTCCAGATGAGGTGGACACCTGGGTACTGGCTGAAGCTCTGGGAGAGAGATGTCATCAGCTCCCAAGGGAGGAAGGGTAATATTTCCTCATGGAGGGGGAAGCTCTAATCCTTCTGGGCTGTTGTGGTTGCTCAGGTTTGGGGAAGAGGAAGGCAAAGTGAAGTCTTTCTACCCCCGCAATGATTTGGGGGTGAGGGAGAGGGGATCAAGTGGCTGGTTAGTCTGTGAGTGAACAAAAACCAGTCCTGTGTTTAGTTACCAGGTAGAAAAGGCTCCCATCAAAAGTGTTTGCTGACTGTGTGATTTTATCCCTCTTAAAAAGAAAGAGGAGGAACAGAAACTAGTACCCAAGACTTAGCTGGTCCTGGGGTGTATGAAAGTGTTTTTCCCTTATAAGTGAAGTGATGGGACCACTTGCTTGGCTTTGGTGTGAACAAAGAATGAAACAGGAAATTCTCCTATTCAGGGTGAGAGTCCTGGACATCTTTGAATCCACTTAGCATTCTATGTAGTGTCAGCACGTTAGCCCTGAGTGCTCTCAAATATTCCCAGAGGTTACGAGCTCAAGTACTTGACTCGAGCAAAAGAGAGACTTTTAAAGATGCATTCAAAGAAAGCTAAACCTTCCATGGGGTATCCAACACACCCTACAGTGCCAGTTAGTGGATTTCTCTCTCCATCCCAGCAGTGTGAGGAGTTAGGGGTGCAGTGGTAAGAACAGGAGGTGTCAGGGGAATTCATAGTCCAGGGAAATGTGGAATATGGAATTGTGAGGAGAAAAATAATTGCAGGGTGCCTTAAAGTCTCGTGTGGCTCATCTGGCAGGATGTATTTGCTCTGCACAAATGTCATGTGTCTGTGTTAGGGGGGGACTTGGGCCAGTGCTGCTCCTGGGCCCCACTGTGGGCTGAAATCCCACAAGGACAGGCCTCAAAAAAACCCAGGGATGGAAAGTATTGGGATAACCATCGTGGGTGGGAGGTGAGAGGAGTCCTTTGAAAGTGCTCAGGACACTAAAAGTGAAACCTCACAAACACCACCCCCCAGCTGACCTCGAGTGTGTGTCATTATGTCTTGGGATCAAATCTAATGCTTACACAGCCCTGAGATTGCTTTCTAGATGCAATTACTGCTGCCACTTGTTTTTGTTGTTTAAGGGTTTTTGGGGGTGATATCACCATTATACCAAAACATTCATTTTCTTGGGGAGCTTAGGCATACTAATGCATTCTGGAAATACTTTCCAGGGGCCTATAATAGGACAATAGATCAAATCTTCCATGATCCTTGTTTACATTCAACCTTGAATTGAATGTTTTTAATTCTCGTTGTCATGAAGTGCTGCCAGGCTGAGGTCTCAGTCTTCTATCAAAAATTATTCCCATCAGAATCAATGCCAGGTGTAAATGAAAGCAAACAATTTAGTCCATTGCCATTTATTTTTAAAAAGCACTGTCATCCTTCAAGTCCCTTTGATTTCTCTAAGAAAGGATGACATTACACTCTTTGTCAGCACAGAATGGAGAATCCAGTGGTGTTTCACAGAAGAGGTAGGTCTTTGGCAACGTGGCAGATGACTTAATGCAGGGAGAGTTTTACTGATTATTGAAAAATATTTCTCTCTGCCCAAACAATGACCTTCTAGGTTTAACCTATGTAATCCAGAAATATCAGATAAAATAGCAATTTCATCGTAAGTATATTTTTACTGGAATTATTTAACCTTGCAGCTGTGGTCAAAAACTTCCCTTTCAAGCAGCACCTTACAGAGCACTCACATTTGCCCTAATCAAAGAAATGGAAGTTGGGACAAGTGCAGGTTTGCTGCCCATTAATGTGAATAGGAAATGTATATTGCAAAAATCTCTCTCAATACAAGTACCAGTAACTCAATTTGGAATAACTTGTGGTTAGTGGGATTTGCTTTTAAGCAACCGAGTTCAAATATGTAATACAGCAATAGTGGGAAATGGTTTAGATTAAGCAAATAATGTAAAAATCATTTCTGGTTTTATTTTTATTAAATTTTCTTGTTGTCACAAGCTTAGAGCCTGATGCTGCAAATGGCTGAGAAGCTCCTGGGAATTGCTAAATACTTTGCAGTACCATGTGTAGGAGGAGGCTGAGAAGATTTTAAAGCACTTTGTAGGAAAGATGTTTATATCTGAGTTGTAGATGAAAAACTGTGCAGGACAAACGGTACCAGAATTACCATACTGGTCAGTGAAAACCTGTTTTAGAACATTGGTGTGAATATGTTGCCTCAGACAGCAGCCCATTTGGCCCAGTACCCCATCTTATTTTTACAACTGCAAACTATTTTCAGTTCAGGGGGTTTATTGAGCCCTGTGTGGTTTGTAGTCAGTATTAATGACTGTTCTTCTAAACACCTCTCCATTCTCTTTCATGTATGGAAATCCTTTGGCAAAGACTTT
Source organism: Corvus kubaryi (assembly GCF_017639235.1). Classification (NCBI taxonomy): domain Eukaryota; kingdom Metazoa; phylum Chordata; class Aves; order Passeriformes; family Corvidae; genus Corvus; species Corvus kubaryi. The sequence goes on from NW_024580672.1 coordinate 17,213,798, forward strand.
TCTAGTTATGTGAGAAACAATCCTGTTTTATTTGTTTTGAAGCAGCTTTCTACTTTCTTAATTTGATGGTCCTCAACTCTGCTTCCAGAAGAGGCTACAGAGAGCTGATGCCTCACCTGCTCTCTCCAGAACACCTGGGAGATTGAAGATTGCTGTTATATAGCTCCTCAGTCACAGTTTTTTCCCCCTGGCCAATGACTTCTCAGTCATTCTTTGTCTGAAATCTGGCCGTACCTTCAGCCATCCTTGTTGCTTTTGAAATTTTCCCAGTTTTTAACTGAGAGCAGGGTAGCAGAACCACATTGACTCCTCCAGGTGTGTGCAACCCATGCATTTGGACAGTAGCAAATTGCTGTCCAATGTTTTAGTCTCCAGCATAACTATTCCAGCACAAAGGACACCAAACCTATGTACATTATCTCCAGGTACAACCTCTCAGGAAGTTGTGTTGCTTTTGACTAATTACGAACAGCAGCAGTTTTTAACCCTGTGTTTCAGGTCAACGGGGGAAAAAAAATAAAAGAGATTGGCTGCAATAAGAGGATTGATAAATCTGTTGCCAAAAAGCAAGACTAAGCCAAGGAGACAGATAACCAGAAAAGTAGCAAGCAAGCAGGTTTATTTTTGTCTTAGCCCTGAAAGCCTCTTTTTTATAGTGGAGACTCGCACACTGCTGAACATAAACTATCTTCTGATCCAATTTGCTGAGAGTTTGACCTAGAAGAAATCATTGTAACCATGTAGGATTTCTGTGTGGACATGTGGACATGTTCCATATATACAGCTCAGTCGGTCTTGGCTGCACAAGAGTGTTTCAATTTTTAATGAAAGATGGAGATGAAATATTTAATGCCTCTTTCTGTAAGGTCCAACTCCCCTTACTACCACTACAAACATTGCAAAGGGCAGTGAAACTGCTTGTTGCTCTGAGTGTTTTAGAGGGATGGATGAAAAGAAAGGCTTTATTTTTAAAGTTGGATATAGTTTGCAAAGATCACTAACCCCGAACAGAATCTCGCAGTTCTTACTTACTAAGGTCAGTGGGAATTTCATGATTGAAACCTCCATTAATATAGGAAGAGTTTATTTTATTCAAGTAAGAATTAGGCAAAACCTTCTTGACTCTTTTTTATTTTATTTTTGCTTGGGAGAAAAAGAATTTAAAATTCAAAAGACCTTCTCTGCAAAGATTTCACAGAGATTCTTTAAGCCCTCTGAAGGAGAAATTAATTGTTCTATAGTCTGCCCAGGGGTTACAATTAGTGCCATCTCCTTCTTTTGATTAATTTTAAATTTCCCTGTTTGTTTCTGGGAGAAATCTTTAAAGAACTCCATCCCTTACAGTACACATTTTCCCTCCTGGGAGCTGGAAGTGTTTCTGCTCTATGAATGGGAAACTGTTGTTCAGGAAAAGAAACTTTAAGCACGAGTTGGCTCCAGTGGAAGCTGATAAGAGCTGGTAATCCATGTCCATTACAGTGCTGGCTGATCAATAATAATTCAGGGATAGAGTGGCATGGCGTCAACTGAGAAGTATTTCAGGGCTTGATTAGTTGTGCTCCTTTTCCGTGGGGACTGTAGTGCAATCTTCACTTATAAAGACATGTGATCTGAAAGCCTGAGGCAGAACAACCCTTGTTTTCATAGGAGAAGCTTTTCTTGGCTGCAAAAGCTTTTACATCCTCATTCTTCTTTCTAAAAGCTGTGTCTTCTCCACAAAATTATATATTAAAACAAAAAAGTGAACTTAGGATGGCAACAACATCACAGCCTCTGCGACATAAAATGACATGTAAAAAAATATTTTGGGCAGTGTTTCCTCATGCCTGCTTCATTCTGTCTCTTGTCATCTATGCTTTTCTTGGGGCTCTCATGTTTTCCCACATTGAAGGTAACCGGGAGGTGACTTTAACTGGAGAATATATAACATTTCTGCAGAATCTGACCTACCTCGCCAGAAAGTTATCAGGTATGTACTGGAATTTCAAAATGTCTTAACCATACAGGGAGCTACTCATTATCTTGCTTTTTGAAGGAGATTTTTTTTGTTTTGAAGACATTCTTCAAAACACTAACAGCTGACCCTGCAAACAGGATTTTCTCTCTGCCTAGCTAACGACTGCTGTTTTCTTCCTTAGCTGTGATTTTTGGCTGCAAGCTTCCCCAGCCCCTGTGCTTCTGCCTGGAATGACTTTCCTGTGTTCTCCCTTTTGCCCAGGTTACCTCAGGTTCTTAACAAGAAGCTGAGATTCCTGTGGTATTTCCTTCAGTTTGCTGGGGGCTGAATCCTCTCTCAGAAAGTTTCTCCAGTTCCCTCTTCCCTGCTCTGAGCTTCCCTACCAGCCCTCTGGTGATGGGATGCTCAGAAGGGGGACAGGAGCCATTCTGCACCCCAGACCCAGTGATGCTGATGGAGAGGGTAGAGGAGAAGAGAACGGCTAGAAATCCTCCTGGATTTGTGATGGGGCTTGTACATAGGCTTCACTCAGGTAGCTGTGCTGACACAATGACCAGTTTTGGGAAATTAACCCTGTAAATAATATCTTTTCAAGCAAGGCTCAGCCACGGGGAGGAGGAATAAGGGTTGCAGCTCTGGGATTCACAGCAGGGCACTGGGCAGTGAGATGCAAGTGGTTCATGTCGGTTCCCTGCTGTTGACCCCACATTTCTTAATGTCTCTGGGTCAAAAGAAGACTAATCTCCTGGGAATTCTAAAATGAAACAGGACATTCAAGCTGGAAGCTGATTATTCAATCTTCTTGCCCTACTTCTTTATAATTATGTTTATTTGTTCCTTGTTTCTTTATTCACCGAAGCCACTGAACCCACCTGATTTCTTCAGAGGTGGGGGTGAGGGGCTTGAAAGGGGAGGGTGGTAAGGTGGGTATTTTTATCTTTTGAGAGAATATGAAGAAGTCTTCAGCTGGAGTAAATTTCACTAGAGTAACAGGTTGACTGCTCCGAGTGGTGGTCTGCAAACACTCACTATGCCTCCTGCTGTGACTGTGACAGATAACGTGACGGAAAATGAGAAAATATATAAGAATGACATCCGTGAGCTTTTCAACACAGCTGACCCAGTCTGGTTTATCAGTCCAGAAGACAGATGGAATTTCTTTGGGTCTCTCTTTTTTTGCTGCACAGTATTCACCACTGTGGGTAAGTACGGAGGTAAAGTAACACCCTTCAGAATCAATTCCGATTGCTGCTTTCTCTAATGCATTTCTTCCATGGAATTAAAACCACCCTAAACAAACAAACAAACAAACAAAAACACCCCTTCTAAACCCAAAGCTCAAATCCCCTTGAATTTTTCTCCTGAGTATTGATGATGAGTCTCCAAGCAGTTCTGCAAACACAGACTGCAGAGACATAGCTGAGTCACAGAAACAAGTGATAATTTGGTAACTAGTGATGGTACACACTAATTAACTGCATCATTACATATATACTGTAATATGTATTCACATATGATGTGCACAGAATTATTGGACCAAAAAGAGAGCTCAATTACTCAGTCAAACCTTATCATTCTCATTGTTGTGTGTCTTCTTGGGTAATGTTTCCTTCTCTGGAAAAAGTAATTCATAATGCATATATTGTTTTTTCAATTGCTTCTCAGTAACTTATGTCTAATTTAGCTCTGTTAATCTGTGGCTCTGTAATTAACCACGGTGGTGTTCACATTTCTCTGGGTTAACAGCACGTGATAGTGTTTAAGTCACATCTCTGAAATCTTTCATTCTGACTTCATATTTCAAAGGAGGACCTAGATCAAATAGAAACATCTGCTCTGATTTTGGCTCCCTCTGCATTGCTAAATACAACTTCTCATGCTCATTCCCAAAGCTACTTTTATCCCTTTGTTAATCTTTCTCTAATGCTGGCAAGTACAGGGACTGTCTATCCAAATTTGTCATAATCAAAGCTGGATGGGAAATATTCCCACAGCATTGTATCAAATTGCAAAAACAGTTCTTCACTGCATTAGGATATGGTCAAGATCCCAGCATGGGTCTGCATCTTACAGTAAAAGAAAAACTGAACCTTAAACAAGAGCTTATCCTATACAAGGAACAGTGTGAGAGCTGATGTACTCAGTGCTCTTGTGTGCTGTGTCACAGCTCGAACCTCAGACTCTCATGTCTTAGGTGACTGTTCAAACTCAGCTTCTTGCAGTTTGAAGAGAGAAGTCTGGGTGGTCAGAGACACACAGGGGATGTGACCAGAATCCTCAGCCTTATGAATATTTCCTGGGACAAACATAGCAGCCAGGATCTTTTGAAAGGGGATGTTTTATCAGAAAGCTTTGACTTCAGCAAACTGATGAAAAAGCATATTGTTGGAAATGTCTTCCCTGGGTGTATTTACCCACCTCCTTTACCATGGGACTTGATAAATATCCCCATACACACTGACCCAACTTATTTATTTCTAAACTGCTAGTACTTTTTGCCTTCAGAGCACTGAGTATTAATGCATCTTGTTCAGTTTTGACCTGAGTTTTGGGATCAATAGAAAGCCTGGAATATTTGCAGCTTGTAGATGGAGTAGGTGGCTATTTCCATTGCAGTGGATTTGTTATTTCCAGTATTAGGAACCGATAAATCACCTCAGGATAGAATCAAATTATCTACCTTGAGTTGTCTGGGAGAACTGAGGCATCTACTCTGAAGTTTGATGGTCAGAACTGCCATCTCTTCCCTGTCCAGGGAAGCTCCCTAGTGGCTCAGCTAGGATAGATTTCTACATAGCTAAATTTAAGCTCAGCATAAGTTTTAAGCCTTGAAACCGCACAAGTTATTTTTACTGAAATCAATTTAAAAAAGAGTAAATAAAATCACTCTGTGCAATAACTACAATAATCTTTCCCAATTGCTTCAACAGTAAAGATTAGCATTCTCAGTTAGCCTGTGGGGAACAGTGACCAAGAATAAATAGTATTTCAGTGCCTCACAGCAAAGCAGGGACTGAGGTTGGGTTCAGACCAAAGCCTGTGGCAGCCACAAGTGGAAAACATGAATGGATGAAGAAAATGAAGGAGAACATACCTCAGCATATGAGCTGATAATCTTACAGGCTGAACTGAAATCCAGGGCACAGTCTAAAATAGTCATCTACTTGGCCTAGAAGCTCATCTAGAAAAGAGCAGTGGTTTTGAAAGGAGAGAAGAAATACTCAATGTTTTCTGAAGGACGAGGAGAAAAACAGCTATTAACATTTAATACAGTTACTATAACACCAGTGTTTTCTCCCACTATAAAGGAAAAGCACTGACTTAGAATTGAAGTTTCACATCCAACGTGTTAGAGGAAGGAAATATAAATACCCGAATTGGATTAAGGGAAATCTTCTGCTACCATTTTATGTATCACATCTCTCTCTCTTTCCCTTCTCTTCCTCTTCTTGTTCTTGTTCAAGGTTATGGTAATACCTATCCTGTGACACGGATTGGGAAATATCTCTGCATGTTGTATGCTTTTTTTGGGATCCCTCTGATGTTCTTGGTCCTGACAGACATGGGAGACATCCTTGCCACTGTCTTATCCAAGTCTTACAACGAGTTCAGGAAAGTACAGTCCAAAATTCAGGCCTCTAAACTCTGTTCTGGATCCACCTGTAGCAAAAGGAGTGAACTGAAATCCAGGGCACAGTCTAAAATAGTCATCAATGAGCCCCAGACGATTATGGAAGTGCTGAGAAGTCAGTCAGGTATGAAACGGAGGCCGGTCAAATATCGCAACGTGGAACTTTTTGAAATGTTAATTGCCAGGGAGAATGAAAACACACAACAAGCAAGAAATAAAACCATGGAGAGATGGAGTTCATGTCCTGAACTAGCCAGGGGAAAGACGGTGTCCAGAGTAATCAAGAATTTTGACAAGATAGGGAAAGAGTTGGAAAAATTAGATGTGCCCATTGTATTGATGGTGCTTGTTATCTTCGTGTACATCTCCTGTGCAGCTGCTATTCTTCCAAACTGGGAAAGAAATATGGATTTTCAGGAAGCCTTTTATTTCTGCTTTATCACTTTGACCACTATTGGATTTGGAGACACAAAACTAGAACATCCCAAGTTTTTCTTGTTTTTTTCCCTCTACATTATGATCGGCATGGAAATTGTCTTCATTGCTTTTAAGCTGGGCCAAGACCGCTTAATTGTTCTGTATAAAAAGGTGATTTCATTTTGTGCAGAGAAAAAGATGCCATCAAAGAAGATATATCCAAAATAAGAGCAGTCATTTCTCCTTCACTTGTCTGCACTGGCCACTGCAATGAGATGAAACTGTTTCTGTGTATTTCTGCCTTGGGCTGCCAGGTGCCATCTGATTTTCTCTGAGAAATGACTGTGAAATGGCTGAATGCCTCTGGAGGCACTTGGTGAAGTCATCTCCAGGGACTACTTTCCAAAGGAGTCCCTTCTCCTAAATAAGCAAAGATGCTGCATGATGAAGAAGATGAAGGCTCTCCCTGCCAGTTCTCCCTGACATGTTTTGCAAAGTTCTGACTTTCTGCAGCCTTTCTGTCCCCTGCTCCCACAGCAAGCCAATTCAGGAATTTTGCCTTCAGTACTTGTTCAAGCAAGGCCCAGCTCACCTGGCAGGTCCTGTCCTGCCCCCTTCTCTGCAGCCAGGGTTGTGGCTGTCTGTCCTGATCTGTGACACCTTGCTGCTGCCATCTGCTCATCATCAGAGAGAGCTGGGGAGGAGAGGCATGGATCCAGCTGCTGTGTTTGGCAAACATCACACCTTGCACAGGCTAGGGAAAGCTTCAGTGGAAAGGAAGGACTCCACATTTTTCCATCTTCCTCTGTCACCTGTCCAGAAACCAATCAGAGAACTCCTCGTCTGTTCAGGGCTGAAACCACTCCTGTTCCATCATGATTTATCATGTCTGTACTCAGCCTGGAGCCAATGTGTGTCCCATGGTGTCCAGCTACTGAGGCGCTCATGGCAAGCTCTGCTCCTTGGTGGCATCTGGGGAAGGCACAGAGCAAACCTGGAGTGGTTACAGCCCTGGAGTGACACTCCATGTCTTTGCTGCAAAAGGAGCAAGTGTTGAACACCAACCCCAGAAGTCCCCACTCCTCATCCACATCTCACTCTGCACAGACTGCTGGACTTCTGGGAGCTCCTTGACCTGCCTGTAGAAGGAAAAGCCCAACTGTTTCACTGGGATGTGGAGAGGATCCTGTAGTTATATAACTGTGGAGCATGTTAAGATGAGAATATTGTTGTTTCTTCAAGATTTTGCTTATATTATTAATAATTTGAACTGTCAATAATAGCTTTTCATTAAAAACAATAATTAAGAATAAAAATATATAATTAGTATAAAAGAAACCACTGACTTTGATTAACCACCTTTTAATTCATAGATGATATGCATGCCCAATAAATGCAAACATCTCTAAATAATAAAAAAATGCTTGATTATGACAGAATGTAAAATACCTTCCATTAACAAGTTTACCTGTTGGAGCTGAGATTTTCAGAGTATTTACATGCCACCTTATGTCTGTTGCACTCCAAGTATGTGGCACTATGTATTCAGTCCTTAATAATTAGATGCAATTAAGCATTGATGATATGCAAGACATATAATGACTGATAGTATATAGAAAAGTGTTTTATAAGAATAAAAATAAAAACTACAGAAGCTGGAAGAAACTTCAGTTAACTCTGTCATGTTTGCTGTGATTTTGGCTTTACATGGAAAGTCCCTCCATTCGTATTGCTGCTCTCATATTACTTAATTTTATGTCCTCAGATTAAAATCTGTGCAGAACTTTGGTACCATGTCAAAGTTTTCAGAAATCAGTGAAAGGTCTTGGATGATATGATGGGCTTTGGATCAGATAACTGCACTTCCTGTCTCCCAAGGTTTTCCTTGTGATATCCTAAACATGTCAGCATTTTTAACAACTTGTCTTTGTATAATTTAATTTGTTTCTCTCATATCAGTGGGATGTCATTTGTGGAGAGCAGTTAATCCTGAATTTATGCCTTATAGATTTCTCATTGGCACAGTACCTTAATACGTTGCCATTTATTTTATGGATTTAGGGAATTTTGGCTGGTTTTGCAATAAGGATTCTGCACCAAATCATTCTAGTTATGGCCTAGTGATGGCAATAAACAGCTTTTTTTCCTATAGAACCTGTCAATTAAGGGGGATAAAACCGGATTTTGTTGAAGGAGAGGGAACAAATCACATCACCATTACCCTCTATAAACCAATAATGCACCTGACCGTTGAATGTAATGCACAGCTCTGGTTCTTCACCTCCCAAAGGATATGTAAATTTGTAAAAAATTTTATAGCCCAGGGTAAAGGATGAGCAAAATAGGGAACAAATTCCATACAAGACACGTACAGTAGCTCTCTAGCCTGGAAAGAGGTGAGAGACTGATGGAGGGATGTGTAATGTTACAAGGGCACAGAGAAGGGAAACAAGGAGTGATGGAATGATTTTCAGACATCTCTCATTATGAGAGCTTGGGCTGCCAAATGAATCCCACATGTGACAGGCTTAAGAAAAGAAACAGAAAGAAGAGAAAATGGTGCTTCACACAACATGTAATTAAGCCGTAGATACTTCTTGTCATGGGAGGATGTGGCAATTAAAAGTTCCCATTAGATCAATGAGAGATGAGACAAAACCATGAAAGAAAAGCTTTAAAAACAACTAAATCCAAAGATAACAATTCTGGCTCAATAATCACTGAGTTCTGAATTGAGAGATGAGGAGGTGCCTCTCTACAGACTTTGCTGCCCCTGTTTTCTTCCGTTGCAACCTGCTGTCTCTCAGAAAGTGTTCTGTCCATCCTATTCTGGCCTTATTTCCATGCCTGTTATGTGTAGAACATATTGCTATAGAGATAAAAAACACTCGGCAAATCTAATGCCTGAATAGAGATTTAGTTTCATATTTGTGAGCCAGCTAGACAAACCAGTCCAGTCTGATTGTGCAAAACGTATCACCCAACATTGTGATTTAGGCAGCACAACACAACCAGCCTGCAGTAAAAGTAATGTGGTCATTTTGCTTGTGTGGTGAAACTAAAGGAGGGTGGGGAGGTGGGCACACATTGCATTGTCAGGTATGAAAAGGTATTTATGTCTTCTGTTCAGGTGCACTGAAATAGTGATCCCCCACAAACAGGAATATCTGGCCCTGATTCTCTTACTCTCTGAGCTGGGAGCCTGTTTCCAGATGTCAGAGCCTTGGGCTGACAGTGACAGCAGCAGTTCACACTGCATAGCAGGATCTGAATGTAAATGCAGTAAATATAGCCACAGAGTTAATGAAAATGAAACAAAGTAGTGAGTAATGGCTCATTTAGTGAGCCCCAGGCATAAATATTTATGATTTGACTGTTCTTATCATGGACTAAATCCTGGAAGAACTCACAGTCTCTGTCCACAGAAGTTTTTATTCAGCAAAATTGACATGGAGCTCAGCTTTGTTTGCTTCAAAGCAGCACAAAATATTGCTTTTCATAAATTTTTCCCATCACGATCTGCATGAGATGGTGGATTAGATGTGAAGGGCTTCATTGAAGAACTCTTCTATCAGGAAAGACGTGACTGATGGGGAAAGAGCTGCTTGATGTGTAACCCACAGCGGATATGAGTTATTACAGCCCCAGCTGGAGAGCTTTACAGATCAAATGCACTTGACGCTGAAGGATGCTGGATCAATCACCCTTGATTGGGCCAAGATGGCAGCTGTCACGAGCACTTAGGAGCAGAGAGGAGGGTATTCCTGGTGTGTGACTCACAGGGAGAACCATGGAGGAATGAGTGGAAGGAGGGGAAAATAATCTTTGGGCAGAAGGGTTAGAGGGAGAAAATGACAGCAGCGGCAGAGGAAAAAGCCGTTTTCTGTGTAGACATAAATATGGTGAAGAGATGCTTGAGACTGAAAATATAGTGAGGGCTGGTGCCTCTGGCTTGGGAAGGTTTGTGCAGCCAGCCTGGTTGGAGAGCCCTTCTTAAACCAGCACAGCTGGATGAGGGGCTCCAGCACAGGTCTCACCACCAGCAGCCACAGGAGGGCAGAAAGTCTGTGCAAGAAATCCTCCTGAGAGATAAAACAGTGGCAGAAAGAAGATAGAGGGTCTGGACTGAAAAGCCATTAATGAAACCCTCTAAAATATTCCTCTTAGACTCTGCTTTGTCATTCAAAGAATGACATTTCATTCACAAGCATCTTTTGCATGAGCAGAACATCTGAGGACTCAGGAAATTCTTAATGAGATGTAGGACTTGTCATCTGTGTGCCAGTAGTTCAGATGTACTCCAGATTTTAGTGGGCTCAATGCTAGTAACATCTGATAACACTTTGATGGTTTTCATGCTTTTTCAACTTGTTCCAGTTGGAGATGCACCCACATCATAAAAACACTGCTATATAATGAATGCTAATTGCATGTGGGGTGGCGGGCTCAGCAGAGGCAAAGGCTGGGACTCCAGCTGAGAGCAGTCCCTGCAGTCCTCTTTGCTTCCAGGTTCCCCGCATACCTTGTGATCCTAATTTCCAGACCACAGGGAGCATCAAATGCAGCATGTGTGGCTGTTGCATGCAATGTGAATGTTTTGTGAACCCAGAAGGATGGCTCTTATCATTTTACCTGGCTTTCATAAATTAAACACTTTTTGAAAATGTATTTTTCTTATATATAAGTAACAGCAATATTTTATTATTATTTTTTTGTTATTATTACTGTTATTAAGCAACTCCACAGGCTGTATTCAGCATGTTCTGCTAGGACATGCTATGTTCTAAGACCAACTTAAAATATTTAGCTGGGCTGTATTTCCCTTTCTTCCTTACCTTTTGCACCACATATAAGGTAGAATAAATATTTTTCAAGCCATCCGACATGGCAGCCTGCGTTTACACACAGAGCAAGGGAGATCAGCTTGCTCAGGATAAATTTCAATTTATTGTTAAAGTACACAGGCACAGATAGTGGCAGGAATATGAGGGATTTGCTCCAGCACTCGTACAGCAAATCCCAGCTATGTGAAGACAGCAGGCCTCTCACATATGAAGCCACTATTTTTAGGATAGCAGCCTGAGGTCTAAGTGCAAACCTTCATGAGCAATGAAGTCCATGAATGTATTGCTTGTACGTGCCAATAACCAATTTTCTGCACGTGGTTTTTGTTAGAGAGTCTTAGGAAGTGCTTGAACAAATGTTAGTTGGCTTGTGTGCTTACGAGTTTGCATGTGAATCTGAGCTTTTTTCTTCTTTTTTTTTTTCCCTTTGAGTTAAAAATTCAGTGTCTGAGTAGATAAAATGTAGTTCTTTTGAGGTTAGTTCAGGCTTTTTCAAAGTGATGAAGCTCTCAGTGTCTGGCTGGAGACAGAATCCTTCCAACACTGGTTTTGTGCATAAAACTTTATGTCTGTGCATTTTCAGGGTGCACCAAAGTCCAGAAGAAATGGAAAGCAATGGGCAAGAGGGGAAAGGAAAGCAAAGCAAGAAGAAAAGAGTAGAAATTTGACAGTGAAAAATGAAGTGCTGTGTTAAGCATCTACTGATGAGAAATCAGGGTAATGACGCTGTCTAACAACATTGATTGATTACGTTATCTGCTTCCACAAAGTCCTGTGTGAACAGGGAAACTGACTGAGAGAACACCACAAAACCAGCATATAAAATTGCCAATGTACTTGATGTGCTGCTGGAAGAGAGTTCCTTGATCTGCTGTGCACTGCAGACTGTCATCGTGCTCTCTGATCTGTGCCCTGTGGGGGAGAGCCACCCGTTTGCTGCCTTTTGTCACACGTGGCAAAAAGATTTGAGAAACATTACTAGAGCTGGAGGCTGGGGTTCTGACTGTGGGTATAAGACACTCACTTTCTAATATTTTCCTCACTTTATACTTTTCTTGGCAAGTAATAGAAGATGTTGCTCCTAAAGGAATTTGGGAGTTTGGGGAATTCAGTTATGTATTAAACCTTCTGCTCACCAGCTTGATAATACACATGGTTTTAGGCTTTTTTTCTCTCACACAACCATCAAAACTCTCAGGAGAGCACTGACTACCTAGATTTCACTGATGCTTAATGGACAGTTTTCCAAATACACTTGCCAGCTAAAAGTTGTAAGTGTTTTCAAAGCAAATCTGAGTGTACAGTGGGATTTTTGGCTGAACCGCAAAGTGTTGATGGTCAACAGAGAGCTTCTGGAAAGGCTTTAACAATTCCACCTGTGAATGACTCTGTGAGATGAGCCATTCATGTGAGTAAGAAGGGAAAGACCTGAAAGACAAAGCTCTTTGTGATCCTCCCATGCTGTCACTGCAATTCCAGCTTCTCACACAGAGACATGTCCGGTCACACTGCTGGTGAAAGACGACTGGCTTCTCCAAGGCTCATTCCAAGCTTTTCCATATCTCCCAGGAGAACACCAAACACTGGTGTGATCTACTTCAGACAAAGAAATAGGTGGTATTCTTGATAAAAAAACATTTCTCAAACAGTTTAAATACTCTTATTATAAGGTAGCCTTGTACTCCCTGGGAAGAGGAAATAAGAGAGCAAAGGGAGGCTCATGAATTTTCCTTGGAGTTTAAGAGCAGGACATAATTTTCTGTCTAATCAGACTAAGAAGTCTCACTTTCTGAACGTGTCTGTAAATAGTGAATGCTTGGACTAACATTTGACAGCCAAGAGCACCTCTTTTATATCTCCCCTGCAAGAAAAGTTACAGTGCCAAAGGGTTTTTACAGCAATTTTCTCTGCCAAGGAAATGAACACCTCTCGTGCTCGAAGAGGTTAAGGACTGGCATGTGTACATGTGTTTGCTTTCTAAGAAAGCCACTTATAAATGCTATTTAAGAAGGAGAGGGCTGAATTCTGATCTTCTTGAGATCTGTGGCAAAGCTCACCATGCTTTAGAAAAGTCAGGTTTGGAGAGAAGTGACAAATTGAATACGTTTAGCCATTAATCACTTTGATTCTGGTTTTGGAAGAGCCATTTCATGCCTAAACTGTCCTAGCATGGGAAGGTTTTTTCCTACACAAAACTGCCTAAATTACTGATTACTTGTCTTTTTTTTCTCTTGAAAGGGCTAGATAAAGGTTTTTCTCCAGGCCAGCAACACTGACCTGAAATCAGGACATGAGTCCAGACTGTGGAGACAGGGAAATTTCTCAATAAATCCAAGTTCTTCTTGGTCAAAACCAGACAAACACTAAGATGTGTCTTATACCTACGTTAAGCAGTCATGTGGTTATTAATTATTTTTTTCTGTGGCTATGTTTGCCATTGTCACTGGCTTTGAACAGAACTCCCTGTCTCAGTTCCCATCTGGATCCAGCATGTCCCTGGATACTCTGGCAGAGCCTGAGAAGTGTGACATGTTCCCCAGGACACCAAGGCTCACCCTGCCACGGGTCAGAGATTAACTTCTTCCTTGGAGAAGCATGGATATATTCCCTCTCTTGGTCTTGTTTTCCATTAAAAGAGAACAGGAAAGCAGCAGCATCAATAATAACAGCCCTGTAAACACAGCAACTAAGGTAGTCATTAAACTCAGTCTCCAGGTGTCCTTAAAACAGATTTTAGAGATGATGTTCCAATAAAAACTTTGACTTGAGCTTAATTGAAGTCCAGTGTTTTTAAAGTCAGGTATTTTATTTGTTCAATTATAAGCTCTTACTGATGGGAACAGGAAACCACGCTAGAAACTGTTCTCAGCATTTCTACTGTTTGGAAAAGGTGCCATAAAAAGCCATGAGGGAGCCTGTTCCTGTAAAATTCTGCAGCCTACCACTTCACACAGAAGGATTTGAAGTGGCTGACTTTGGCAAATGCTGCTTTGATCTAAAAATCTCACCTGCTTTTTAGTCTGAATGGCATCAGCAAGGGGCTATACAACCTTTCAGAGCAGCTCAATTATAAATAAGGAGGCCGAAAGATTTGGTCCCTGACTCTGATTACACTTTCAGCAGTTTCAGAGGGAAGCAGCTCTGTCGAAGTCAGAAAAAATCATGAAATTATAAACCCAGCATGGGATCAGGGTCAGGCTCCTTGAATTCTGTTAATAATTATTATTTCTGGAGTTTATTATTTTTGTTATGGCAGTTCCTTGGAGCATCTTAGATAAGGACTTTAAATCACTGTTTATCTGAGAGTTTCTTGCTGCCTGCCTGCTGCTGGCTGCATCTCTGAGACTAACGCAGCCCTTCTCACTTCCTGCCTGTGCTGGCTGAGCAAGAAAGAGAAACTCCTCATGGCATGTGCACAAATATGTGTCACTGGGTGACTGAGGAGATCTGTGAAGCAGCTGCGGTGAATTTCAAAAAAGAAGAAATGTGGTGAAATAGGAGCTGTGAATGCAGAAGTCTCCCACACCACCAGGAAATTTCATGACACGGAAAGTGTCTGCATTGCCCATCTGTCCTGCTCCAGCTGTGCCACCTCATCCCACGGTGAAGTTCACTTCCAGCTCATGGACACTTGACCTGGCCAGTCAGTCAGTGAATGCCCAACCAATGCATTGGCTTTGGGTTTTAGTGTTTAGAAATATCTTTACTGATCTCTACATTAATCTCTTGGATAATACTGAGGAAAGCATGAGTTTGTCAGCCTTTGGACATTAATTTAGCTTTCATGATGATAGATAGCTCTCGTTCAAGGTGCTTGAAGCTGCCTGGAAAGCTGGAAGAGTGGTGTAATCCAGCACAGCAAGAATTTGACAAGCACTGATCGAGGAAAACACTTTTTCTCCCTCTAGAGTGGGGAAAGAAACATGTGAGAAATTTGCAAAATTGCAAATCATCGGCACAGTTTATGAGACTGAACTAGAAGGCCTGTGTGCCAGAGAAGTACTTACATAGGAGTGTTTATAGTCATATTACTATATTGCCAAGATTAAGTGATTTATGGTAAGAAAATCTGTACTCAGGAGTCCACAAGCATCACTTGTTCACAGGCAACAGCTGCCTTAGAACTAAGCTGGAACAGGTGCAGGAAAGAGATCAGTCAGAAAAGCAACCACACTTGAATGCTTGCTATTGTTGAGAAGGGACTGAGACCCTGATAGACCCTTAAAGGAGATGCTTCATTTCAGAGCCTTCTTGGCTCACTCCCTGAAGTATTTGTCAAAATTGTACAGAAAGAAGTTTAGCTGTGTAGTGGTTTGGTCCAAAATACTCATTACTGTTTATCTGCTGTGAGATAAGAATTAGGAGAAATGCAAAACAGGCACCAAACTTGAAAGAATATGAAGAAGTTTATTAACAGACCTAAAAGAAGAAAAAAATTATACCACCTTCAGAACTCTCCTCCTCCCCCCACCTTCCTCCCTTCTCCCACTGACAATGTGAAAAGACAACCCTTAAGATGTTCAGTCTGTTTACCACTTCCATAATAACCTTGTTCAGTCCATTTAGAGAGAGAAGTCTCTTCTTGCTCATGCTATGAAAACATTATCACAACGAGACAGCCGCCCACTTCCAAATATTGTTCAGTCCATTTAGGAAGAGGAGTCTCTCTGCCTGCGTGTGAGTCCTTTCCCCCGACTTGCAGCTTTTCCCGCAACTGCTTTCGAGGGTCCACTCTTGAAGTTTTCTGGGGTACAATTTTAAGGTTGAGCCGTTCAGAAACAAAAACAGAGGCCCTTCTCCTTCCCTGGGAGCAAAGGGTCTTCATCATCTTCATCGTTAGGACTATCTCTGGAAGCATCTCTAGGAACTGAGGTTTTCTCCTTTCCCATTTGGAGCAAAAGTCCTCATCTGGTTCATCTCTACGGACTGAGGTTTTCTCCTTTCCCGTTTGGAGCAAAAGTCCTCATCTGGTTCATCTCTCCCTGTCCAAACTTCTCATGAAATTACAGCTGCGTCAGCATCTGCCTATCTCAGCGCAGGTGCTTTTGCTCACGAGTTGAACACTCCACCCCCCATATCTTCATGAAATTACAACAGGATACTCTGATATATCATAGCTTCACAACAGACTTTCAGCTTTAAGCATCTCCTCTCTCTCTTCCCTCAGGTTTTCAGCTCTTCACAGCAATAAAAAGGGTTAATCTCACCTCGGCCTTGCAGCTTTGCAGCTGGAATGTTGAATTTTTCTTATCGCAGTGGAGAGGGGGGAGAGCCGAGCCGCTCCGGCTGCCCACGGCAAGGCAGTGGGGGGGGGTTCCATGGCTGGAACAGGTCCATGGCTTCAGGATGGCCGTGGCCCGGCCCGGCCTGGCCCGAGCAGGGCCTGGCCGGGCCCGCTGGCCCCCACACGGGGCCTGCAGCCACTTGTCCCAGCGCCGGAAACGAGAGAGAGCTTGGAGGGGGAGTTTGCCTATTCTTAAATGTGGATCACAGAGGTGATCACAACTTTAAGTGGCTTAGAGAATTGTCCATATTCAAACTGGCCAGCTGATAGGTTCTATCAGTTCCCAGAGGAAACTGTAAGCACCCCTTAGCAAGGACGTCCCTTCCGGGACTATGCTTGCTAACCTATGACAAGCTGAAAGAGAACTTCATAGCAAGAAGGGCTTGAAGCAACCTGATTTAATGAAAAAGAAAGAAAAATCAAAGCAAAGCAGATTATAATGTCTGAGAGTGAGATGGGCAATGCACACGTGGTCTGATAGGTTATAATGGTCAAACCTGGGAGAGAGATGAACCCCTGGACAAAGCATGGCACTCCCCTCACTTCTGCAGGCCTATGTGGATCTC
Organism: Corvus kubaryi; assembly: GCF_017639235.1. Lineage (NCBI taxonomy): Eukaryota > Metazoa > Chordata > Aves > Passeriformes > Corvidae > Corvus > Corvus kubaryi. The sequence goes on from NW_024580672.1 coordinate 17,230,497, forward strand.
TGGTGACAGCAAAGCAAGATGCATCCTTTCATTCTTTTAGCTCCACAGAGAGGTCTCTGGGTCCCTGCAGTCTGGAGAATACACACCTGCTCCTTTCTGCAAGGTTAACATAGGGATAACCTCTCTGGACTATTTGCCTTTTTAAATGTAATTTTTAGTCCCAGAGAACACAGTGAGTGAAGGGAAGTTAAATTTGTATTTACGAGTGGAAAGCAATATGCATAAAAAATTGTTCAGTTGAGCTCAGGTTCTCTTAAAGTCCCAGAACCTTTTAAACCAAATAGGCTCCTGTTGCTTCTGCAAGATGTAGGGCCCTCTCTCTTCAGAAGGACCCTAAAAACACTTTATGGCAAACAGCAAGGGCTTAAATTCCTAGAAAGTCTTTCCAAGGCACTGTGTATTTATGTTCGAACATGACTCAAAGGCTACTCTGAGTGAAGGATACCATTTACAAAGAATTCTGTCCAGGTCGTTTAGCAGGTCATGTGTTTCATAATGAAGTGTTCTACTTCCTACATTTATTATGCTGTCTTGAGGGATGAATCATTTGTGTTTGAAGAAGTCTATAGGCATCCATTAAACACAACCTGGGACTCTCTCTTCCTGGAGGCTTTCCATCCTCTGACATGTCCATGGGTCTCCATGGTGAGAGAGCAAGGTGCTGTTTGCTTAGCTCAGGTAAATTCCCAAACTCAGAGTGATTGACAACAACTGCAAAACTCTTATTTTCTTCAGTAGAAAACCAAGGAGTTTTAATGTGACTCTATCCCTGAATAACGCAGCTCCTGTTGTTCCAGTTGTACTTCTAAAGTCTTTGGAGATGTCTTTCTTTACATTCACTTAAAAAGAGTGATGAGATACTCTCTGTAGCTTTGCTTCCACAGCTCTACTTCTCTTTGGAGGAAAGCAAAGCCGTTCTTAAGCAGCTGCTAAAGGAAGGATGTGTGATAATGATCACAGTCTGACCTTCACAAAATATCGACCCTGGGAAGTTAGATTGGACAGATGCTTTCTTTTGTATTGTTGTGGAAGAACTCTCCTCCTTATTTTACTTCTTAAGGATTCTGCTTTCTTGTGCTTTGAATGGTGGTAATGGTAAATGAAAATGGGTGTGGGGCAAAAGAGCTGATTAGTAGAAAATTCTCATTTTTTTCCCCGGAGGTAAGTTTGCTTTTTGCATTTCCTGTGTTCACTTAGAGTTACCTGAAATTGCAAATGCCTCGTCTGTATTTTTATTATTCAGGCTTGCTGGGGATGTGGGCTGGGAATAGAAAATGCCTTCGGCTCGGTTACCTGAAGCCACTAGATGGTGCAAGCAGACCTCCTTCCTTCGGGAGGCCCAGTGCCATCAGATGGCACGGCTGAGGTGGCGTCAAATCTTCCCCTTTGTTCATTAGGGTTCGTCTGCCGTGGTAACCAGAGAATGACTTAGAAAATTCTATGCAACATTAGGAACAAGTTTTTTACACAGGAACAGTAGGATTGCTAGTTAGAGACTTTAAAAGAAGGAGCATACGAATGAAGTTATTAGGAAGGAAAGAATAACAAAATACACAGAATAGTCAATCTGTTATTGGTTTTAAAGCAAACAAAGGCCATAAAAATAATTCGATGTGAAGCCCTACATTTTTCTGCATAGAGAGAGCATAGATTTTAAGATGATCCTCGATCAGTTCTTATTTTAACATTCCTTTTAGACAAAAAAATATATAGGAAGTATTGAAAAATCTGAAATTTCTTAATCATGGCCATATGAATGGGCAAACTGAGGCACAGAAGATTTAGAGCCATACAGCAGCTCAGGGCCAGAGCCAGAACCAGCAGCTGGGTCTGCTGACTCCACAGTGCTGCTGTTCCTCCTGCCTCTCTCCAATTCCTCTTCTGTTCCTCAGGAGGTGAAAAAGAGTTTCCTGCAGTGGAACCTGGAGATCACTGCCCAAAGCAGGACAGAAGAGGTGACAAAGTGTCAGTTCCAAAGCCAGGCCCACCCAAACCCATGTGGGAGGCAGCCAGTGAAAACGGAGACCTTTGCAATCCTTGTTCGTGTGCAGGGAGGGCCAAGAAGGGTAAAACCACTGCCCACATTGCTCTGCATGCCAGCAGGGGAAGCACTGGCTGATGGCAAGAGAAACTGATCTAGAACAGGACATTTTACGCTCTGCTTTTTATTTTGCATCAGTTTGGATGAATGACTTAAAGCAAATTGGCTTTATTTGCCCTCATCCACTGTAGTGTGGGAATAATGCCTTTGAGGACTGTGGCAAAGTCTAATATGCTGTTTGCTCACCGTAGGATATAAGATTTAATTCATACTAGAGGAGGGGCCAGATTTTAATTCTTTGTTCCTATAATTGATCTCTACAGGCCTTTCTTACAGTAAAAAAGTGAACATCTCAGCCTGAAAGATTTATTTTAAGTTTATTGTGTTGAAAAAAAATCACTGGACACACACAGCAAATTTTAAAAAGTCAAACCAAACCATCATCCATCACACTACAATTAAAATAATGGTCAAAACAAACCCTAACACAACAAGAACAGTACTGACTTCAGGGTGCGATGGAACACAGGGGAGTTCATGGAAGTCATGTCACCAAGCACACCCCATGGTGGTGTGAGATGGATAATCACTTCAGGAACTCAATGGGAAGTTGTTACCATTTCAGGATTACAAACAGAGAAAGAAAATGGATCTGGTTGAAGGATACCCTGAATGCACAAGTCTTCTCTTCAACCAGATCAGTTCCACATCCGTTTCCCACCATGCCCATGGAAACAACCAGCAAGGAGGGTGTTTTCACAACCACTCTATAAAGCTGGTGTCACCACTGTGCAGTGCCAGGAGTTGGACTTGATGATCCTTGTGAGTCCTTTCCAACCAAGGATATTCTAATCTATGAACACTAAATGCCACAATGCATCCTGGGTGTGAGATTTATATCTCCACTCAGACTTCACACTGAAAAAGCATCCCTGAGATATCCTCCTCAATGCACACAGTGCCTTTTTTTTTCTTGCTTTGGAGCTCTGGTCCTTGTTGGAAGCCTCCAAACATCATTTTTGCTTTCTGAGTTATTCTGAAGCAAACTCTGCCATTTCCATCCCACTGCAAGCAGTGATTTTTCCTATTCTGCAGCTAGTCAATATTTGAATTGGCAGGAATGTGGGTGTTTCAAAGGACAGATAATCTTTTATTTGTTCTTTTCCATCCTTGTTTACACTTGGCCCAGACTCCTGCTTAAATGTCTCCAGTTTCTCTTATTATTGCTATTTTTAGTGGAATTTATGTTGCAATGGTAGAGGCCACAGCACTTGAATCATTCCAGCTTATAGTCCCAGTAGCATGGCTGATTATAACTGCCCAAGGCAGATCTGATGTAAACACACAAAATGTCAGTCCCTGCACCACAGCCCCATCCCAGAATAACACCGACCTCACCACCCCTCTAAAAGCTGCTCCGAATGCTGAACTTTCCCTGCCCTGAATGCAGGAGGAAATAAAATACACAGGGAAAGAGAATGGCTGCCAGCAATGGCAATCAGCACAAATGGGATCACTGATGAAAGTGTGAAGGAAAAGGAGATGTTAACCAGTGGTGACATGCTCCTGAGTGCCATTCCTGGGCCATGGAGGAGACCAGGTGGGTACCTTCCTGAGAGGAGGAGGGAGAATGGGTGCAGATCCCTGCTGGTGGCCTCGTGCTGCCCCTTTTGCTGTCCCTGCAGTTCCCCAGTGCTGCACCTTGCAGGGATTTCTCCGTGTTTGCTTTTCAAGGAGGAGAGAGGGCAGGGGCTGAGCATGCAGAACAGACACAGCAGCCACCATACCCTTCCCCTGTCCTCCATGTCTGCCCTCTTCCCTCTCCCCCCGCCTCCTCCAGGGCAATTCTCACATCAGTTCAGGCAGAAATCCGGGCAGAAATTACTGTTGCATAGAGCAGCACGGATTTACAATGAGGGCCTAGAGAGGGACCGGGGCAGCATCAGCACTGAGCCCCTTGGGCCACTCTGCAGATCCAGGGCTGCACAGAGAGGTGAAAACTGACCCAAATCCATCTTCCTGACACAGATTTATTACTCTGGGCTTCGTCAATGTCCTCGTTTGTGTACGCCGTGGCTGTGACTCTGTGACTTGGGGCTGCAACAGCCCCTGCTTTCCCAGGCAGTGGTTATTGTCAGATAAGAGCAAGACAAAACAGAAGGGCTGCTCACACACCCAGGGAGAGGGGGACTGCACATGTACAGAAAATGAGCCCAAGCATTCATTTCACTATCTGCCCAATGAATGTTGCTTCTCTTCTTAGAAAGGACTGGCTGGAAAGCACTAACAAAGAGTTCAAGGGTTCTATCAGAGCAAGCAAATTATTTTGGTGAGTATTAATCAACACTTGTCAATTAATTTTTTTGGGACAAACAAATTTTAAAAAGAGCAAGATCTGTTTCATAAAGGTACCTTTTGAACACCTATCACAAAAGCAATGTGCTTTAAATGAGATCATATATCCATAGGCAATTCTTGGCAAGGCTTACAGGACCCAGAAAGGAAATGTTAACATTTAAAAGATGTCTTTGTTGCTGTTTATTGATCTTCTCTATATATTTCAGACCCTGGTCTCTTTCTGACTCTACAAGTTGTGTATATAAAACTGACAAAGAGAAGCACGTTATCTGTGCAATCAAATAGGACTAAACCACACACAGAAGAGTTTCTAATATTGTCAGCCTTTTACACTGAATGGATTACTGTTTCATAAAGAAATTCAGCTGAATTACAATATTTGATAAACACCAAGAAAGAGTGTTCTGCTTGTGGAATATCCACAAGGAGAAGTTCCAGCTACAGGATATTGTTCTGCTTTTGTGAACATTTCAAACACAGCACTGCTGGATGGTTGATAGAAATGCTGTTTGGGCTTAGGTGGTCATGCTCAGTCTGCAATGGAACAAACTGCTCAGCTCAGTGCTGTCTGATAGAGGGGTGTTGCAAGGAGTATTGATAAACCCCTATTGATGTGTTAGTTCCTGTATGGAAGGAGACTGTAGTCCCAGCCCAGGACTTGAAGTCCTTTATGTTATGCACTGTGTAAATAAATAATGTGAAGGCAATGCCTGCCCTGAGCAGCATCCAATTACTCCAAACAGAAGAGGGAGAGCTGCATGCAGGAGCAACGGGGGAAGTGGCACTTCCTAATGATCAAGCAGGCAGCAATTTCTATGTGCCACCTGTGCCAAGATTTTTGTAATCATCATGGTCTGAGGGAGGATGACAGAGTTTCTTTAATTCTTTGGAATGCTTTTGGTGTCAAGAACAGCAGAAGAGGAAGGACAAAGTATTTCTCAAAAACATAACAGAGTCTGAGCATCAGCAACAGAATATCCTGAAGATGGCACAGAGGAGCCCAAGGACAGACCTTCAGCCAGGCTCTGTGTCATTTGCAGCAGCCAGGTTACTCTGGTATTCGTGCACACGGCCACTGCACTTTCCAGCAGGTGCAGTAAATGCAATTAGTTGCTATGGATATTGATCCTGCCTTTAGAGTCTAACTTTGAAGCTGGTTTGGGTTGTTTGAAAAACAAAGATGTAGCACGATGCTTTGCCTTCACGAGCATTGCAAATTATTTCTTTTATCCTCGAATTTTCCTTTTATTGCTTTGCTTTCTCTCTTTTATTTATTCTTGTGAAGAGACAGTCTATGCAAATATTGTGATTTGAAAATAGAGGCAGTGGAGGTAGCCTATTGAAGGTTCCTTTCATGTCGATGCAGGCTCTAGCAGAGCTAAATCAGAGGTAATTTTTTGCAAAGAAGAAGGAGTACCTGATTATTTTTGACAAAGAGAAATCATATGGAAAGAAAAACATAGTATTTAATTGCAGGTGAAATTCGAGAGATGTTCAAGACACAATTGGATTCAAAGTGAGACTGGGAACAGCCCAGAATTCAGATGTACAGCTAATAAAAACAAAATGGCTATCTAGAAATATCTAGATTTGAATTTTGAATTTCCAGAATTCCTGAAGTTTACAGGATCTTTATTCTCAGATCCTTGGTTTGGGTTGTTTGTATCTCAAAGTATGAGGGATCTGCTACTATATACTTACAGGACAATCTAAGAAAAAACAGGAAAAAGGTTTTGCATTTTAAAAATCATTATTTAATTTAGGAAATTAGGAATATTTATTTTAGAAAATTAATCAGTTACAGATACACAATATTGAAAAACTGTGCTCTGTTAATATGTGATAATCTGTGATATTTTGGTGCTTCATATTTCTTATCAGAAGCTGATCCGTATGGTGATTGGTCACAGTGTGCAATTCCAAAAACTTACTTCATATCCCCTGAAAAAGAATTTTTAACCAGAAATCAGGAAAAGTTTTTGGGAAACACATCCTTACACACAAGCCAACTGGCACCTTTATCACTTCTTCGCCTTCTTTACTGCAGGCAATCTAGATGGTTAATTATAATTATGGTTATGGATATAATTTGCAGCTTTCAGGGGATGTATCTTACCTGGATTCCTCATGGAAAAGGCACAGAAAGAGATGGAAAAAATAATGATGATATGCTCTCCTGTTAAAATCCAGAGACTTTTTTCCCGTGTCAGGGACTTAAATAATGAACTAAACCAGACTGGCAGAGAAGATATTCATCTTTAATACAACTCAGTGTGAATCTCAGTCCATTTCCCTTTCAGTCCAGAATATGTGGCCAAAATGGGATTTATGCTTCAAATCTGCATATACTTCTTGTGTGAAGCATCTGTAGTGCCTGGCTTTCATCCCACTAACTGCAGTCATTTCTGAAAACACAAAGCCCGCTCTTTTATGTAACAATTTCCTTTAATAAAACCCCCCCAAAATGCAGCCTGTAAACCTGGGAGTGTATTATTCATAAAGCTATTCTTCTCCATAACTTCTCACATATAATGGGACCCCCTAGAAGCTAAAAATCAAGAAACTGTGTGCAAATATTCACCAGTGTGGAGTCATAAAACTCAGTAAAGGACCTGAAAGTTGAAGGGAAGAGGCTATGAACATGGCTCTCCCTTAATTTAGCTGAATGAAGCAAAGAAACCTTTGGAAAATGAAAATGAAGAAATTAGATAATGAATGAATAACTATAAAGCCTCATTAGAACTCAGACGTGCTCCCCTCAAATATAGTTACCCTTAATATGATTTCATCAAATGTCACTGAAGAGTTGGAAACTCATAATGATGAAACACTTTTCGCCCTACAGTGAAGAGGTCTCATTGGGCTTTATAAATATTGACAATGACTGACTCTTCCTGCAGGGAAAAATCTGGTGACTGGAAAATGAGGATGTTTAATCTAATAGAGAGCCCAGGCAGCGTCACACAGCAGGCGGAGGTCGAGCCCCTCGGCCCTCTGGCCCCACTCAGCCCCAGTGCCTGTGTCCCAGCACCTGCAGGATGGTCACCTCCACTCACATCTCACATGTAGGATGCTGAACGTTTGCCAGGTCTGAATATCTAACTGTGGAACTTCCCTCCCCTAAAGTGTTTAAACTTCACAAGGATTAACTGACCTGTCCTGGATCAAAACACCAGTTGTGGTGAGCTGCCATGGAAAGCAGAGGAACTAGAAAGATTTCTGACTGTGGAAAAGTTGTCCCCAGATATTTCATATGTGATTGGCTTTGTTCACACAGGGAAATTAAAGGAAAAATGGTATAAAACTATATAGGTTAAAAAAAGCTATATTAAGCCAGGGTTGTATGACAAAGAAGATACTCCATGTCACAGAATCCTGATTTTACATAAGTTCTCCTTCCTTTTCAGAAAGGCAAAAGTGTTATCTAGCGAAAATTTAACCTTTGATGTCATGAATAGAGGAATCCCTTCTCCCTGTGCAGAAATACTCTCCAGCTCCCAGGCTGGTCCATGGATAGAGATGGAGGTACCGAAGGTTTTTAAATGCAGTGTTCAGCAAATCATCATTTTCCATTTCATGGCTTCTGCAGTCTTATCCATTGTGTTGCATTCTGTTACATTAAAGAAAAAAAATCTCTGGTTGCCAAACTAAGCCTTTGTAATGCTTTCAGGGAAAGCTCTTCCTTCAACTTAGGTTTTACAGCTCATGGCTTCTCAGTTTGAGCAAATGCATCTTTTGATTCAGCACTGGCTCTGTTATTTGTAGTTAACTTCTCAACACCAAAGGCCTGAACCACCCCCTCCCTGGACCCTGTGAGGAAGATTGAGTAGCTCTCAATGACTGAGTGGAGTCTCACCTGAGAGGTGCTCCAAATGCCCATCTCCAGGAGGGCCCCTGCTGACCTCTTTTCTCACCTGTGTGAAGGCTGATGGCATTTTGCTCGCTGATACCACATGCTTCACACCTACACACCTCCCCTTCTACATGCCAGACACAACCAGATGAGATTTTTTGCCACTGTATCTGTTAATTCCTGTTTTTTTTAACCATCCCAGCTTTGCTCCTCTGCTGTGTAACTTGGATACCATGGCAAAAATTAAGGCATCTGAGAAAGTACAGGTGTAAAGAGGTATTTTATTGAACTGCTTTGCCCTGGAAGATCCATGGAAATCCTCTAGCCCATGTACCATTGAGGGCTCATCTAGGACTGCTGTGGCCCAGAGGAGCTGTTGCTGTCAGCAGGCCTAACACAGCAGGAAAGTTTTGGTCCTTAAAAGTGGAATCTCACATGACAGTGTGCAGCAGGTTCACCAGAACTCTCTTCACTGCTTGGAGCCTGCTGGCTCATACTTGCTTCCTCTTTTTCTGAATGCATTTAACACAGCTTCATAGAATCAGAGTTTATTAATGCTTTTACTCTTCATGTTACCTTGGAAAATGTCCATAAAGACATCAGGAAAAGCTCAGTCAGACATGCTGCAATATAAATGGGCAGTTGCAATGCATAAAATACACATAATTTTTTTAAGTAGGGTTGAAAACAAAACTGCAGAGCTCACTTTACATATATAATTTATCCAAACCTACATATAAATACATGTGTTTATACATCAACATGGCATTATGAGTCCATGCTCATGGACCCCTGCACATAATAGGCAAAATTATCTGACACATTAAGATCACACAGGACTCACAAAAGTTTGAAACACTGACAGAAGACAGAAGGGAGCACAGCCAGCTTTGATGGCTTCTGACAATAAATAGTAACCTTTCTTTTTCACTTACGTAGCACAGGCCAAACATCACCTGTATGGGCAAGCCCTGCTACAGCTAATGGAAATGTAGCCATTAACAGCAACAGTTCATTCTCCTTTCATTTCAGGGTTCTACAAAGCGAAATAAAATATGAAATAAAGCAGAATTTATGCTAAGTGAAATGCAATTTTGAATTTGAATGCATTGATCATGAATGAATAATTTGCCCCTTGTTTTGGGGTCATTAGTGTGGGAGACAGTGCAGTGCACTCCAGCAGAATCTAAGTTTAGCAGCGATATTTCTCACAGAGCACGAAACTAATTAGTCCCTCTGAAATTCGTTCTGAATCCCTTGTGGATTTCTTTCTGAAAAACCTAGAAAGTCAATACAGAAGTTCCTCTCAAGGCTATGCATCTCTAGTTAACTCTTTATTTTTCAGTGTAGGAGCAGGACGAATGTGGCAGTCTTGAAGATTGTTCACAGTTTTTACACTTGTAAGTGCACACATTTTTCTGGACTTTAGTATTGCAGACATTAATAAGGAAAAAAAAAAAAAAAGGAAGGGTTCTCCTGCTTTGATTTGCTATTGCTAAAGGCAGTGCTGAAGAAAAGAGGGTGTGTAAAAACCCCAGGATCTGCACCTTCAGGCCCGGGCTGCAGACACCACAAGCACACAAACACTGGTGATAAATACACCACGGATTTCAGTGGATCCTCAGGGAGATGAACAGCTGTATTTGCAAAAATGTGAATGGCTGTACACCAGAGCCCTGTTTTCTGCTGTTTCCTTCACTTATGATTCTTCCCTTCCCTGTTTGCCTTCTATCCTGCCCTGCTTCCCATGTCCATTATTTATTTTTGCCACTTCAAAGGCTTTTGAGAACAAGCTTTATGAAGACATTTCTGCCAAGGGCAGCTCGGACCAGGACTTACACCCCTGTTACAAACTCAGTCCCTCAAGATGATTTCCTTAGCACTGACATGTTTGCCCTTCAGCTGAGCAGCTGCAAAAAATTACAGGCTCTGAAATCTCTGTGTATTGTTCCCTCTGCAAGTGGTAGGGTTCTGTTGGAACCAAGTTCCCTTCCATATGTGTAAACTGTTCTCCCCAGGAATACTTTTGCTAACTCTGCTCTAACCAGCCACTGCCAGATTATTTCTAGGCATTAAAAAGATTTTCTTCAACCAAACACATTTAGGATTTTCTAATAGCAATTTAAACCTAATCTGAGAATGTCTGGAAGTGGAAAATGACTTCTACATGCTGAGGATAGTGTTCCATTACCAGTAATTTATTGTCTTTAAGAGCATCCCTGGAACATTTATTGACACAACAAAACACAGACATTTCTGGTTTATTGTAAAATCTCATTGTGCTCAGCCATTTGTGACTAAGCACAGAAGTGCAATTTATATTCCCAGGCTTCCTATTTTTCCAAGTGTGTTTAGACTCATATGAAGATCATATGGTCCAAGGGACAGAAAAAAATCTCCTGTTGAAAACCAGTGTAAAACCACAAGCACTATTGGTGGAAGAAAATCAATTAAGATTTTTAAAAAAGGAATTTGGCTGAAGAAATTTACTGCAGCATTTCCAGTTGTGTATGCTGGCATCTAAGAGATTATGACTGGTTTGTTGAAACAAAGGGTTTCAGTCATTTTAGATTGTAAATCATGTTTTTCTGTGTAAAGAATTAAACAATTTCATGTAAGATATAAACTTAATTTTTGTCTCTTCATTGCCTCTAGAATAGATATTTCAGAGAGATATAAATTCTAATTAAAAGTTACACAAAAGAGAACTGTTCAGAAAGCTTTTTATTTTTTTAAAAAACTTAAATATTTATAATTATTGCTAAGATATTTTAGATCCAGTCCCGCAAAGTCACATCTTGAAGTCAGGGATTATACATGTGAGTAACTTTTAGGGCTGTCAGAGTATTAGAGTGGAAATCTTCCTTGAATTTCATCCATTAGCAGTGGGTGAGGAAGCAAGTCCATGGATGGTTCTGGGTGTCCAGGGAGATCCTGAGTGAGTCACACACGGCTGAGAGGCAGAGCTCATGCACCCCCCATTTCACTGATGTTCTACTGCATCACTCAGAACAATCTCAGAACTGAATTTTGCCAGGATTCAGACCTGTTCAGTGTCAATTTTTAATCTTCAGATATTTTAGACACTGTCATGCATTTTTATTTTCAACATACTTATTTCTTGGTACATTTCACCAATCTTCCTTCAACCTGACCTCTATCACCTACCAAAAGAAAAACTCATTGACTTCTTAGGTTTGTCTGGGATTGCTCCTACTTGCAGATGTAGGTGGCAGAAACCTCATCTTCTGCCTTCCCATCTTTCCTGTAAGACCAGGATATTTTATGTAAGGCCTTGTCCTGTAAAACTGATGTGATTTCCCCGGACCAGGCAGTTAACATTTTTAATTGATTGCACTTATATCTAACATATTGCATAAAGGTGTGAAGAGATTTCATTTATGCAGGCAATATAAATAAACCCATACAAAAGCTTTTTGTCCCCCAGCTCATCCAGTATCTTTGTTCCTGCATTACAGCTGTTTGTTTTCTTGCAAGCTCTGAATGTTTCTTTGTGCTCTTATCCCATAATTATTTCCTTAGGACTCATGAGGCTGCTGCATCAGCACAGCACATTCAGCCCAGATGTTGCTAAAATTACAATCTATGGGAAGCAATCACAGTATTCAGCAGTCTGCAGGTCACACCTGCTCTGGGTGGTTGGCTTGTTTTCCATTATGAATTTTCCACAAGGTTTATTCTAGGATAATACATTTAGATGTAGGTCTGGCAGGCAATTCAAGGATTTTAGAGTGGATTCACTTTCCATGACGGCCGGGATTTGCACTTAAATGTTAATTAAGCTTTTTGGAGCCATTTTCACTGATGATTATGTATTTGAGGGACTCTACTGTAACATCATAATTCTGTAACATGGCAAATGAACCTTATTTTATTTTATTGACACTTAACTTGTCCTTTAGAAAGACAAAGGTACAGCTTGGTTTAGCATTCTTAAAGCCAACTTCACTATATTGGAGAACAGGGAATGACTCCACAAGGATTCCCGGGGTGAGTGGGTTGTGCACCATTACCTGAGTAACTGATCTTAGACACACACCCACATCCCTTTATGTCTGTAAATACAAACTCATACTGCATTCTCATTGCTAAATATTTTTCTTGATACAAGGAGTTCACAATTCGTGCCTGAAGGGGGACTGTGTTTTCTTGCAGAGCCACCTAGAAAATACCAGTTTCAAAAGACACGTGAGCAGTCAATAGAAACACAATTCACATGCAATGACTGAATTCCTCTGAGCTACAGGGATAGGAAGAGCATTTTTTTGTCAGATGCTTTTTAGTTTCAGACAGATTTCTGAAGAAAATAATTAGGTTTGTAAAACTGAGACCAGCATGTCTTCCCATTGATCACGGAGCTAAGAGTGCCCTCAGGGCTGTGTTCACTCCACAAGGAATACCAGCTTGGAAAGAACAGATACAACAAGGTGTTATTTAGCCTAGTTATTTTCCAGCTTTTAATGTGCTTGGCAGAGCCTCTTTTCTTGTGAGATGAGTCTTGTCAGAGCCACATCTCTCCATCACTAGCCTGTGGTCAGTAATACCGGAGTACTCAGACAAAGCCTGCCATGGAAATGCTAAAAATAGCTTCCCTGGCCATCTTGCAGCGTGATGGTTCTCCTGGACAGTTCATGTGGACAGACACATTAAATCCTCAGCCCCATGCAGCTCTTGTTAATGTTTGCTCTCAGGAATGAAAAATATTCCGGGTGCAAAAGGCCAAGAAATGACGATGTTTTGGGGTGTGGGACGGAAGTGCACTGCCTCTCCCTCCTCTCCTGTCTCCTGGTTTCTTTAGGCTAAATTTTCAAGCAAGTCTAAAACACAAGGATAAAGGATATAACTGGCATGCCAGGAAACCATTGACACTGGTGAAGCATTGGTGGTGTTTATTCTGCCATTACTTTAGCTACCATATAGATAAGTAGCCAAATAGTCTCCCAGCTATACCTAAACACTCTTTTCATGCTGCAACATGTTTAAGTATCCCAGTTGAGGTGTTTTCCTCGGGGGTTTAGACAGGGAGCAGGGTTAAATGTTGTTTTTCTATTCAAGCAGTCCCCCAAGTCCAGAACTGTCAAATGCTTTTTTCTAGTGTGAATAGCAAAATAGCTTAAAAATGAATTTTAGAGATGTTTTACCATAGAACACAATTTCCTAGTATTGAAACACATTGACAATTACAAACCTTCATTGAAACCCTCACAATATTATATTGTGAGGGTTTCAATGAAGGTTTGAAATGTTCAACTCTTGGGGCTTTTTTATTTGTTTTCAGTGTGAATGGTACAGAGCAAACCTGAAGGAACAGCATCTCAGACTGCTACTCCTATTTTGGGCCAAGACTATGTGTGAAAAATATTTTAGAATAAATGCCCTAAAACTTTCAAGTGCCTTGAAAAACTTTACTTTTTAGCGGGTTAAATTATTTAGTGCATATAGCTGGCCTCTGCCATTATGTATAGAGGCTCAGGATTTTGTCCATGACACATATATACATGTATAATTTTCCATAAGCATCACAACAAAGCATCACCTGTTTATGTTCACATCACCATCTCCTCTTCCACCACAGCTTTCCTACAACAAGAACCACCTGTGTAGTTTCTTGGTGGATGGGGAAATGCCTGTCCTGTATTCTGACACTAAAATTAATGCTGTTGTTTCTATTCAAAGGGGAGCAAGTGATATTTTACTCCTTTTTAGCAGAGATACATGAGCTGTGCAATGTCTCTTCTTCTCCCGCATCCCATTCCTCCACCCTGAGCCTTTCCAGCTTTAAAAATTACCTCCTCAGAGCATGTCAGACCTGGTTATCACACACAGTTGTTCAGCCAAATAAATGTTTAGCATTGTAGATGAATTGGTCAGTGATTCTATGAAAAGCAAAATTTCTGCTTTTTTTCCTCTCTCCTGTGAACATTACATGCCATAGTGAGAAATCATAGATATAGAAATACACATTTGCACACACACTTTCTGTAGGTTATAATTTCTGCAGATTAAAATATAATGCACACCCTCTGTGCCTGGAGAAGAGGAGATGCATTATTCAGTGGAACTAACTACCACACAATCTCACTGCAGAGTAATTAGCAGCATGACTGTTGGGCACAGAGGGGGAAAAAAAGTCTGGAAAGAGCTGCAAAGGATGAAAAAGCTGACTAAGTATGTTATGTGCTATTAGTAAAACATAAGCTGCCAGGTATGCCTTCCAACTTAAACTGTAAGAATTATTTATGGCAGGAGTTTTCCCCAGTAACAATAACTTCAAATTATTAATTCATAGAGAAAGCTAAGTTAATTATGAAGTGTTGCAAATTAAAGCTCCGAGCACTAAAAAAGAAATGTAAATCTTAAAAAGAGACAGCTTTAAAAGGGATTGCTTTTCCCAAAGAAGCCAGCAAGGTAGTGCATTTCTCAGACTGGATTGTGAGAACCAGGAGTGTTTTTTTCTAAATTTCAACATTTAAGGAACCTGTAGGCAAATGAGAAAAATTCCACTTCTCCCTGGTGCTTGCAATGGAATCATGGAATGCTTTGTGTTGGAAAGGGTTTTAAAGATCATCTAATTCCAATACCCCCTGCCACAGGCAGGGACACCTTCCACTAGACCAGGTTGCTCCAAGCTCCATCCAGCCTGGCCTTGGACACTTCCAGGGATGGGAAGTATTTTTAAGTAAGTTCTCAAGATTTGTATTTCTAAATAAAAATACCCTTTTGGAACTAGTTTCAGAGTTTATTTATTCCGAAATTTTCTTACTAGAAGTCTATTTCGTATTAATTTCTTATTAAAATTAATAAAGTGATTGCATTATTAAATATGGGTCTAATAAGCATGTGCATAGTTAAAGAAGTCAAAGCAAATAAAAAGTAGAGACTTAGCAAAAGAGATGGAGCTGACCAGCATTTTTCAAAGCATATTTGAGCATTTTTGATCATTTTTACTCCACTGTTCTCTTGAAAGCTAGAATAACAACTGGGAAAAAAAGCTCCATGGCTTTTCTTCACTCTTTTTTGAACAATCTTAATTAAAAATTACAGAATAGTAAAAACTTGAAAACATCAACAGCTGATTTGGCTGCAGTCCTATTCCTTTTCTGCTTGTTCTTCAGCAGACACAAAGATGACTGATTAAAGACAAATGGATGCTAGTGGAGGAATCATTATTTGCCTGAATGCAGTTGACACCTGCAGAGCAGCAAACCTGGCAGGCTTCTGCCCTGCTCCCTTCCTGGGGGTAACCACAATTCCATCAGCTGGATTAGTAAAGCAAAAGTATCCATGCACCAACAGGCACCTTCACATGCAAATGAATGTTCTTGAGTGCTCTTCTGTCTACCCATGCTAATAGCACAGGCATGACTCTGCATATATATTTTAGCATTATTTATCAAACAATCAATTAGCTGAAGGCAAGAGAAACCAGGACAGTAAGAAAGAGGAGTGAAGTAAAACTCCAGTGAAGTGACCAGATGTTGTCAGTGTGCTGGAGCACCACAGCAAGAGAGGCATGAGGAGGAGAAATATCCCAGAAGAAAGGACTGAGAGAGGAGGCAGGAGGAAGGGAAGGTCCCCCTGTCATGTCATTGATGCCAAGAGGTAGAAAAAAATTGCTTCTACAGTCATGTCCCTCTTCAGGAATGGTTAGGAAAACATCTCATTTCTCTCCACATCTGCTTTTTGACAGGTGACAGAACAACAGCATTGCTGTCGATTAACTCTCCTGTGAATTGTTGGGAATACAAAATACCCAGATCCATGTTTTCCTGGTAAAATATTGCTATTGACATTCCACTGACGTGCATCCCATATTAATGCTGCTTCTGCTGCTGACCAGAGCTGGTGCTCCCCTCCTCCTACTGCAATCCATGCAAGTTGTCAACTAAATAATGTCATTTTTTGACTAAGTGCCTTCAGTGTCTGACACTCGAAAGATGAAACATTTCTCCTCAGTTCAGTCCAGTTGATTTTATTTTTCTATTTCCTCTGAATACAGAAGTGCTGTTTTGGAACTTCAACTTCAAATGTGAATGTGTCCAACTCCTGAAGCTGCTGTATAAAAAAAAGTTTAAAAACCCCAAGACAATTTTAAACCATCATTCAAGAATCAATAACCTGTTAACAGCTTTGGGTGATACTTGTCATGTGCTGGCATAATAGGCTCTATATAGAAATAATACATGGTGGACATGTCAAATAAAATCAAAGCTAGCTGCATGCAAACAAAAGAGAGCTGAGCTGTCAGCAGATCCTCTCCCACTTTTCATTCTTTTTAGAAAAATCTGTGTATAGCAAATAACCCTCTGTCCTGAAAATTTATTCCCATTCCCAAGACCTGTCAAAGTTCACCCAGAGACGGGTTAAGACCTAGGAGCCCAATTTAGACCATAAAAAGTTATCTCCTCCTATAAGTGACATTGGCAGAATTCCAGTGTAAATGTCTTTTGTTCTCAATCTGGGTGTTTAGAGCATGAAATGGCTGCTGCCACAGAGGCACCAGCAGAAGTTTGAGCACCTTTCCTGAGAAACCTGCATTAGCAGTGAAATCACATCCCACCCAAGATGAAAACCACTAAAGTGATTAAAATGCACAGCAAGCAATGTAGCTACAGAAGTAAATGACTTGAGTAGACATGATGTCATTATCTTCAGCATCACGTTTGGATCTGGGGCTCCTGAACTCCTGAAGCTCCCATTCAGTTGGTTTTTCCAAAAGTGGAGCTCTGTGAAGCAAAGAACAGTTCACAAAGTATTTGTTCCGTATTTGGTGACTAAAAGAAAGTTTTGTGTTATGTGATATGAAGGACAAGAGTTTTACAGAAGTTAAACCTTTGTTAAAATGTGTTTCTTGGCCACTTCAATGTGGTTAATCTCTTTTTTAACATAAATTGAGAAGAAATTGATAAGGTGAGTCAAACACTTGGGATGCCATGCGGAGAAGATGAGAAAAATTGAGGGGAGACCTCACTGGGGTCTTCATGAGGGGAAGCTCAGGGGCAAGTACTGATCTCTTCCCTCACATCACCAGTCACAGGACTCAAGGAAACGGCATGAAGCTGAGTTAGGGAAGGTTTAGGTTGGATATCAGGAGGACGTTTCTCCCCCAGAGGGTGGCTGAGCACTGGAACAGGCTCCCCAGGGAAGTTCACAGCAGTGAACACAGTCCTCAGGTGTGGTCACAGCACCGAGACTTCCTGAGCTCAAGAAATGTTTGGACAATGCTCTCAGGCACGTGGTAGGATTCTTGGGGTGTCCTGCATAGGGCTGAGAGTTGGGATCGATGATCCCGGTGGGTCCCTTCCGATATTCTAAGATTCTATGAAATTCCTAATTTTAGGCAGTTGTTCTGTGCGGCTCGCCAAAGGCCGCACCGCTGTGCTCCGGTGTCTGAGCAGCGACTTTTCCCGTCCCTGACCCTGTCTCGGCGCATCCCGCTGGGCACACAGAGGTTCGCTGGGCACACAGAGGTTCTGGCACATCCCGCTGGGCACACAGAGGTTCTGGCACATCTCGCTGGGCACACAGAGGTTCGCTGGGCACACAGAGGCTCAGGCGCGGCCCGACCCGCCCCGGCTGTCCCGGAGCATCCCTGCCTGAGGTGGGGGGACAGAGAGAGGAGGGCACAAGAGGACAGAGGAGGGGAGCCCTCCCCGCGCCGCTGCCAGCGCTCCCCGGGCTCACACGGGGACCAGAGGTGCCGCCCCCTCTCCTCTCCTCTCCTCCTCCTCCCGCTCCTCCTCTCCCGGCTCCCGCCGTGCCGCTGGCAGCGAGCGGCCGGCCGGGGACGCGCGCCGGGAGCGCAGCGCGGAGCGGGGCTGGGGGAGCGCAGCGCGGAGCGGGGCCGCCGGAGCTCAGCGCGGAGCGGGGCTGCGGGAGCTCAGCGCGGAGCGGGGCCGCGGGAGCGCAGCGCGGAGCGGGGCCGCCGGAGCTCAGCGCGGAGCGGG
>NW_024580672.1:17248816-17330772 GCF_017639235.1 Corvus kubaryi
GCCGGGCCGGAGCATGGCTTGGGGCGAGCTCGGGCTGCTCCGCTGGCTGCGGGAGAGCCGCCAGTCCCGCAAACTCATCCTGCTCATCGTCTTCATCGCCCTGCTGCTGGACAACATGCTGCTCACCGTAGTCGGTAGGTGGAATGGGCTTGGGCTTGTTTCCCTCTCCCGGTTTTTGCCAGGCATGATCTCCGGCGTCAGATGTGCTCCCTGAATGCCTGATTAATGCTCTCAAACCCAACATTTTCAAACACTGATTTATTTATTTATTTATTTATTTAGCTATTTTAAACCATGAATTATATTCCAGGCATTGCGAACGCGCCGCCGTGGACATCAAAGTCTCGCTTTGTTTCCATGTTAATTGCAGGATAAGAAATGGTATAAAAAGGTCCCAATAACTCTTCTTTTTCTCTTTTTCTTTTTTTTTTTCCTTTTCCTACTAAACGCCACTAACACTTCACAGAAGGAGAGATAACAGTATTTTTAGCTCATCATAATTTTTTCTCCTGTGGTCATGCAACTGAAACAACAGGCTAGATAACTCTGGAGATGCCTGTTTCCTTGTGATAGCTCCTCTTTCCCCCACATAGGTCTGAAAATGATAGGTTAATAAAAAAACTATCTAACTCACTTTTAAGAAAAGCACTTATATGGGTTAGTTTAATAAAATAATCCAAGTTTTGATCAAGGTCTAAAATCCAACTTTTAATTACTTCAGTGCCATAGTGTCAAGATTCAGGCATCTACTCAAATAAAACAATTGAATACTTTTCACTGGTAGATTTAGAGCTGCTCATATTCAAATGTTTATAAGAATTTAAAGAAAATGTTTCAGAGAAACCAGTGGCTCATGGATGTCCTGGAAATGACTTGGTCTGTGCAGAGCCAGCTCTCAGGTGATGCTGCACTCAGCTTCCGAATCAGACTCCTGAATTTCTTGAAGGGGCTTCATCAAAAGTTGATGACACAAGATAGACCTTAGATTAAAAAAAAATCTATTTTTTGCAAATTGATTTTGGAATTTTTTTACATCAATATAATTCCTTATAAAATTATTAATATTTAATCACTTGTTTAGTAATATGTATGCTAGAAGCCCTAGAAATTATTATAGCTTGCAGCCTTGGGAGGGTGGGCTTTTTCAGGACGAAATGCAGGATGGGAAGGGGTGAGTCTGTCACTTGTGTTAAAAGGAATGAACCTGACATCTGTTTTTACAAACTCTGAAATCCTAATATCTGAGATACATGTTAAAGCAATTAAATTGCAGCTAAGATCCTAAAGCATGTAAAGATGGTTCCTTCTGGGTGATCTTTTCAATGTAAATTTATAAAAAAATGAGATATGCAAATATCAACACATTAGTTCTGATTCCTTGATATAGGACTGTTACATTTTTTCCTTCTTATGGCTGCTACTTATCAATATTTTTGTGGTTTATTTTAGAAATGTGGTTTATTGTATATTTTATATTTTGATTTAATAATCATTCCAATGCTGTTCTCATTAATCATGCTTTCACAGTCTAATAAAAGGTTTTGTGGAGCCACGTGCAACAAAGAGGCTTCAGTCATGGGTTTTGATACTTCTTATATTTTG
Source organism: Corvus kubaryi (assembly GCF_017639235.1). Taxonomy (NCBI): domain Eukaryota; kingdom Metazoa; phylum Chordata; class Aves; order Passeriformes; family Corvidae; genus Corvus; species Corvus kubaryi. The sequence goes on from NW_024580672.1 coordinate 17,250,419, forward strand.
CTTAATGATGTCTGTATAGAAAACCTTACAGAATCGTATGAAAACTATCAAAACATAGAGAATAATGTAAATGAACTTTTTGTTTTAAACTGCACTTCCGAGTTATGGGTGTGTTTTTTCCTGTGAACAAACTTCTCTTTCAGTTTTGTTTCTGAATGTGCTCTGTAGGAAAGCCTTGTGTTTACCAACTAATGGCAAAGCAAGCAAGAAAACTTGGTGATTCCATTTACAAACAACCTGATAGTAAGATGCCAATGTATTCTATTTGTTTTTCCAGTGCCAATAATTCCCAGTTACCTTTACAGCATCGAACACGAGAAAAATGCCACAGAAATCCAGACTGCTAAGCCTAACCTCCCCTCAGCAACGATGGACAATTTTCAAAGCATCTTTTCCTACTACGACAATTCGACGATGGAAACGATGGTCACGGGAAACGAATCTGACAAGACACGACCTGGAGAGCTGCACCAGACCCAGACAGAACAAATGGTTGTCAGGGTGACTCCTTCCCCCTCTGACTGCCCCAAGGATGACAAGGAGCTGCTGAATGAAAATGTCCAAGTCGGTCTCTTGTTCGCTTCAAAAGCAACAGTGCAGCTGCTGACCAACCCCTTCATAGGGCCTCTGACAAACAGGTACGGAACTGCTGCTGCACCATCACTTAGGATTTCACACTCATGTTTTAGCCCGGATTAGTATTTGAAACTAATTATTCTTAATTCTCTTTTGGCCCTGGCTTATTGCCTCCTTGCTTTTTCTGGAGCAATATTTTAGTGAAATACATTTGGTAAACACTTGTAAACGTTCACACCCTTTCCAAAATAGCTGCACATCAGCCATCAGTATCATACACTTTTCCTCCAGCTCCTGAGACCTCGGGTTTTTATAGAAACATTTGCTGAAATGGTGTTTAATTGTCTCCCATATCGCTATAGGAGGCCAAAAGACACTGCAATGTAGTATTTACACAGATTGTCAATATTCCTGTGACACCCACATTAGGCAAAGATGATGTTGAAACTGTAGGCAGGGTTCAGGTCCCTTCCTTGCTCTCACTGATGGGATGAGCAGCTCTTGGTCCGATTTGGTGTGTGATGGTTTGGAGCTGTCTGAGGTGAGAACCAGTGGGAAATTTGTGTGGACTTCAGTGAAAAGTGAGCAAGCGTCCAGTTTTGCTGATGCCATGTTCATCACCAAGCTCAGTGCGTCCCACATTTCCAGCAGGACATGATTCAGCCCAGCCTTCTAATTGCTCCCCCTGATTTCTTACAAATATATGATTTCTTGAACCAAATAGGTTTAAATGGGACTTTACAGAAAATTTATTTAATGCAGGGTCAAGCTTATAAACACTGATATAAATGACTTAAAGCCCCTCTCCAAATCCAAGTACTGATGATGTTTACATGAAGATTAAAGAGTATATATAATATCATTTAAATTTTTGATATTAATAATTAATTTGATTTCATTGTTAGCATTTTTGTGTAACTGCTTCCCACAGAAGCAGCTTCAGTCCTCCCAAACACACTATGAGATCAATCTCTGCAGGAAATAAACTCCAAATTGTATTTAGCCCAGTCACTGATCTACATATTTCTTATGTAAGCTGTTTTCATAGAGAAGAATTATTCCTTTCAGAAGATAATATGCAGCAGAAATTTGTACTTGTAGAACACTTTTGTTTAAGCTGTCAATGTCCATCATAGGTGACAATATTTAAAACAACCAATATGCTCCAATGCTAGATATTTCAGATTTTGAAGCCAAAAGTACCTTAGGCTTTAAAGCATATATATGTATATACATACATGTAGACACACACACCCACACAAATATATATGTGTAGCCTGAGGGTTTTATTTCAATCTCATAAAAGATTATCCAGCGGAGGGCTAAGCAGCATTTGGGCTCACAGTGTTATGTATTCAAAACCTGTGCTTGATCTGTGGAACTGATCTAAACACAAAAGCTTTAAATGATTAAGAGAGACAGTTTCATTTCTCTCTCATTTCCCCTTATCGCCAATACATATCACCTACACAGATATAAGCACGCCACCACAAAATTACTTTTCCACAAATATTGCTGTAAGCTGAGGAGGAAAAAGGATTTTTCTTACCTGGATTTTCTGTACTGTTTAGTGAGGATATCATGGCTCATCTGCAGGTAAAGTAACATAACATCGAATAATATTTTTATAATAGTTCTTTAGGTGTGTCACTTTTCCTAAGTACCTAAATTATTGCACTATTGATATTTGCTCTTTTTCTGTTAGCATCACCATTTCCAGAGCCTGCCAAGGCAGGAGAAAGGCGTGTGGTCACACCTCTCCCCTGGAGCCAGCTCCTGGGACGTGTGTGATGCATCCCTGGGCTTGGCAATGAGGAGTGAGATGTTCTTGTAGCATCTCCCTTTCCTGTTAGGGGCAGGGTTGGCACCATACCAGTGTGAACTTCAGTGCTGTGAGCTGAGGTTTCCTCCTGGAAACATCCTGCAGGTTTTTGCCCAGGGCAGGGTGTGTGACTGCAGTCACAGGGGCAGGTTTGCTCAGATGGGCAGTGAGTGTGAGGAGGAAAACCAAGGAGCACGTCATCCCCTCATCCCACATGACAAACTCTTCCCTCATACAGCAGAAGGAGTGCCTTAATGGCAAAGTGGCCCTAAATTAGATTTAGGGTACACTGATTTTCTTTCATGCATTATTTGTATCTTGGTACCGGTATCTGCCTTTCTTCTGAGAAATGTTTAGTGGGAAAGATCAGTTAACACATTTATCAATTAACTCTAGAAGTTACTGGATACCCTCCCCCTCTTAAACTGACAATTTCTAATAACAATGTATATGATCAGCTAAAATTTGTGATGGTATAAATCAAACAGAAAATATCTGAGTTATGACTAGAAAGGCTCTTCCTTACCACTGATAAGCTGTTTGGTTACTGTTAAGCTTTTTGCCTTTATTATGTCTACAAAATTCCAGCAAAATATCAAAGCTTAAGGAGAAACGGTTTCTTGTTTCAAGATGAGTGTGCACAGTTGGTTGAGATGCCCAGTAGCTTTCTTTTTCAAATAAGTAGCACATTGTGTACAGTGATCTTTATTTTTCCATCAAATATAGCTGTTCAAGAGTGGTTTAGAATTTTAATCAGGTGCTGGTTTTCACCAGGCACTGGCTTTGAGTGCTTGAGTTTGTACAGCAGCAACAGGATGTTCTGCTCATATGAGTGTGCAAATAATCACTATTTTTTAGATTTTCTGAAAGTTTTGGAGGCCTGTTTTCCCTTCTTTAATAATTACTGAAGGTGTAGATTTTCATAAATTTCAAAATTGGTTTCATTCAAGGAGTAGGTTCTGAGAAAAACATTCCCTATTTAAAGCCCAGCTCTTTCCATGGAATACCAGACACACCTGGCTCAGAGAACAGGTTTGCAATTCCTGAAACAATACAAGTTCCCTCTGCCCTAACAAAGTCCTAGAAAAGCAAACACTGGTGATGGCTTTGCCATAGGAAGTCAACAGCACACTTCCCACTGTGGCATGGTTTCAGGGCAGAGCTGATAAGATTTTGTGGGTCAGAAGCACATTACGTTTTTCCTGGTAACGAAATTGGTAAGGAACTGCACATAAAGGACAGAATTTGACACAGGGGTCTTGGTGAGAAGGATGCACTGGCACGGGAGGAGTGAAGGCTCTGCCTAAAGCTGTCCAGTGAAGAGAGTGTGCAAAAGGCTGCCCTTTATAACTGGTTTATCCAGCTGTACTGGAACAGGTGCCCAGAGAAGCTGTGGCTGCCCCATCCCTGGAAGTGTTCAAGGCCAGGTCGGATGGAGCTTTGAGCAACCTGGTCCAGTGGAAGGTGTCCCTACACATGGCATGGGGTTGGAAGGAGATGGGGTCTAAATTCCCTTCCAACCCAAACCATTCTGTGATTCTCTGATTTATTCCATTGCTTTTTTCAAACTCTCACCAAGCTCTGTGCACCAGGCTGTGAGCCCAGCTGTGCCAACCCTTCAACCACCAGAGCAGATCAATGCCTCTGCCATGTGTGTCCCCCTCTTTTTTTTATCAGTCTGAAAAAATATGTAGTTTTAACCTCATGCTTATCCATATCAGCCTCAAAAACCATTAAAGAATTGTTAGATACTTTCATCATCATCTTTTTGACACTATCCTGGCTATAGCTTTGAACTCCTTTGCATGAGAGAGAGAGCAGCTAGGACCACAATGTGTTCGTGCCCAAGACACACACATAGGAGGAGGCAGAGGAATAAATAACATTTGTAGCTACTTATTTACAGTTCAGTTCCTGTGTGAGCTGTCCTTCCAGGTGTTGGCAGGAGATTGAAGTCATCTGTTCTGCAGGTCACTCTGTCCCTCTGCCTTCCCTGTGCTCCAGCATGCAAGTGGGGAGTGCAGGGACCACATGTCCTGTCCCTGCTGACCCTACATGTTTGCCTTTACCTACACACACATTAAATGGTTCATTGGTTCAAAACCTCCAGGAACATATTCTTCTTGCCATAAATCCTCCCCTGTCTTCACTGCCAGTGAAGGAGAGCCAGAGTGCCAGCCAGGACAGACCTAGCAATGGGTGCTCACAGGGGTGCCATGGAGCTGTGTAACAGCAAGGTTGGAATCAGTGGATTTGCAGCACTGTAATTGATAATTAGGTTCTAATAATCCACAGCTGCTCACCTGGTCAGTGTAAGCTTTATTTGACTGTTGCACAGAACCACCAGTCAGTTGTCTTATTCTGGGGTTATCTTGTTAATGGGTATAAATAATTTCCTGAGAGTCCTACAATCTGGGGCCATTGTGACTGAAATGGAGCTCTTGTGGGCATTCTCCATCAGTGGCAGCCTTTCCCTTCCCTCCTTCAGGTAGTGACTCAGACTTTTTCAGAGATCAAAAATACTTGTAATAAGCACTTTTAGTTGCAAGCAGCCTTGGTGAGACATGCTGGACTCTGCTTTAGAATTGCTTGGAGGATTTTGAAAGGAGTGCCCAAGAAAATTATATGCTTGCCCATAGTAACAAGAAAAAATAAGAGAGAGGCTGTAATATTCTTTGGTGTTGGATACATGCAGAGGAACAAAATGGAGAGGTAACTGTGATGGAGAGTGCCATGTCATGGCTGAGAAGGAGAAAGTCATATTCACTCTTTTCACATGGAAAGAACATGAATGTCCCAGGACCAAGGAACAGAATCACTGAAGGGGCTGTTACAGCTGGGGCCTCTCCTTTTTGTGATTATGTTGTATGTCTACTGGTTTGGCAAAACCTCCCAGTCTGTGCTCTCTAACAGACCAGAGAATGCAGCTGCAGGTTAGACATTTGTGGTAGCACAACTGCCAACTCAGAGGTTCAGCAATCCCATGCAGGGACAGCACTCCAGAACTGTGCATCTCCAATTGTGGGAGATGCTCTAGGCAGTATTATCTTTCCAGAGTATTATAAGGACTTCTTTAACTCTCACCCTCTGCTGTGTGTCACTTCCCACCTTGCTGTGTCCCTGTTTGTCCAAGGAAAAGGAAGAATAATATCTGCGACTGCAAAAATTGAGAGCAATGCTCCAACAGGATTTCACTGAGCATTGGAAGTGACTTCCAAAATACTTATTTTCTTCCTGCCTTCAACCACCAGAAACTTCCCAGGCGTAGGAAGCCTATTGGAAGAGTTGAAATCTCCTTTATTTAGTATGATAGCAATGCTCTGTGTTTAACCCATGAATGCTTATGGAAGATCTCATGGCTCATGTCCCTGATGTAACGATGGAAACGTGAACGTGGGAGCCAGTTTGGATGGCATTTCTCTTCATGCAAATAACTGAATATTATTTCAATGTACTTGTAGCAGAAAGAAATTGCTGTCTCATAGGCCCTGTGTCAAGTCTATGAATTGCTTGCTTTCTGTACTGAAAGCAGAATTCTCTCCCACAGTGTCCATCCTAGATACCTCTGGGATGGCCTTGACAGACACAGCCCTACTTTACTTTGCAGTGGGAGAAGGCATAAGGACATTCACCTTCTGCTTTCATACCCCAGAGAAAGCTGATAATTCCCACCACCAGCAGCATCCGTACCTGCAGTGTTTATTTTTTTGTCTGTACTCCTATCAGTGCTTTCTTTAACTGAAAAACCTCAAAATCAAAGCAATTATGATCAAACTCTCTGTGGCCTGTTCTACCTGGGCCCACTGGGAAGGGAAGTGCTCTCCTCATCTCTGAGGCAGGTAAGAGGTTGGTAAGAGGTAATTTTTTATTTCCTCATGTACACAGAAACACCAGTGGAGACCAGCATCCCACACACACAGCAAGAGAAAGGCTGGTGTAGAAAAATCATTCACTTTAAATAGAGTAGGCAAAAAAAAATATTGCTCTCTTATATGCCATGTATCCAGGTGCTGAGAGATTGAAGTTATTATTAAGAGGAAGTTTGTGATGGGGATTTAATTTGCTTTGGAGATGCTAGTCCAGGTAAGTAGCACACGAGTAACCAATCTCTGCTGGATATTTAAAACATCTGCTTACAAATTTCAACTAGAAGAATCTGTGCACTATGTTTCTATCATATTTTAATGCAGTGATGATTTAAGGCAAAATACCACGTGAATGCTCAATTTCTTTCATTCACAAGAATGAGACAAACAATGAACTTTTAGCTCTGCACTTCAGAGGGTTTTCCATTATTGAAGGTTCTTGATTGTATAAAAATATTAAGAAAAAACGAAGCTCAGAATAATTATTTTGGTTTGCCAATGTCATGACTATTATTATTAAAAGTTAAAAGGGCCATTGTAGACCCTTCCATTATTTGATTGACCTCGTTTAACCAATACTGCCCATTTAAATGCACAACACTGTCAAATCATTGGAAGCTGAAATCCTTTGAAAGTGCTCCTCTGAAAAGCATCATCCATTGTTGAAGAATTTGGCCATTAAATAATGTCCTGGCAAATACATTTAGAGATGCACAATCGAACAAAAAATGAAGCTGTGAACAAAGTGTTCAGGATAGAATATGCGCACTGTCTTCAGAGCTACCTAGGTTTTGACTCTAGAGTAGATTTTTAATGGAGTGAAAAACAATATATTGTGATTTTTGTTGTTGTTGTTGTTGTTGAATTTTCAGTTTTAGCCTCTCAAAAAATGTATTTGCTTCCCAGCCAGGAAATTCTTTATTTCCTGGAAACTTGAAAATACTTGGAGCAACCAGGCATTTCTACAGGCTGTTTAGAGTCCTAATGAAGAAAGCTTTGATCAACTCCATTTCTACTCATAAACACATGGAAAGCAAAAATATTATACTCAGGCACTTTGGGACTCTTCCAGTGCTCCTGAGGCAAAACTCCCAGAAAAGCTGATGACAAAATTTTCCAGTAAAAAAGCCATTGGCTTGACCATGTCTCATTATAATCATTGTCTCATGAGGATGGAAACAGATGAGCATTGAAACATGACTGGATATTTCAAAGCTCAGCACACTCAGGCAAATCTTCCCTTGGCATATCTTTGGCAACCTCGTAGAGGCTGCTCAGAGGGGTTTTATTGGGAACAATTAAGACAGAATGAGAACAGGGCAATCAGGGCAATCATGAGAAGGATTTCTTCCAGGGATTTCATATGCAAAGTCTGTTGTGTCAGATGAAAATAAATTTGTAATGTGGACAAATATGGTCATGTGGTCCACAATAAATAGTTCAAAGCCTACCAAGAAACTGTAGGCTGGGTTTGTGGTGTGGTGTGTGAACTCATGTAAGACTAACTCAAAACCTCCATGGGACAACCTCAGAAATCTGAATGTTCTTTTTGTTTTCCAGAATAGGCTACCAGATTCCACTGTTTGCTGGCTTCTGCATCATGTTTGTTTCAACAATCAGTAAGTGTCCACATCTCATCTGGTCTGGCCTAGGGACAACTTTTAAATAAATGGTCCATAATAATTATCACGAGGAATTCTTCTTGTTGATATAAGGGGACTGATTTCCAAGGAAAATCTAAGGGAGCGTGCCACATGTTGATGCTGATACTGATGAGATTGAACAAGTGCTCTCTTAGGAATGTGTTCTAATCACAACCCTCCATCCCACCTCAGTGGGCCTCTTCCTTAGCTGAATCTTTCAGGTCTTTGTGATCTGGAGCAGTGCTCAGACAATTTTAAATAGACAGCCATGGGAGAGCTGTCTTGCAAGGCCCTGAACAAATAGATATCATGGGGGCTTATCAGAAAGATCATGAGGCTGCAGTGGCTCATGAGTAGAATATGAGTCAACAGGATCACAATGTTGCTAAACATCGCTGTGGGATGTGCAAACAGGAGCACAGCCTGCAAGTCAGCTGAGATAATTTGCCTGCTCTAATGGCATTGATAAGGCTTCAGCTGCTGTTTTATGTTTGGTTTTGGCCTGACATTTAAAGCTGTGGTCCAGACAGAAAGAGCACAGAGAGCATCAAGGGTCATTAGAAGCCTGTGAGGATCACTGGAAGAACTGTTTTTGCCTCGGAAGGCAGATGTAAGATATAGTAGAGCCTAAGACAAAAAAGGACGGGGACAAACAGTTTTCCATGTCCACTGTACATAAAAGAAAGAATAATGACAGGTTTCCCAGAAGAAATGTGGTTGTCCCATCCCTGGAAGTCCTCAAGGCCAGGTTGGGCACGGCTTGGAGCAACCTGGGATAGTGGAAGGTGTCCCTGCCCGTGGCAGGGGATTGGAGCCATGGTGATCTTTATGGTCTCTTCCAACCCAAAACATTCTATGATTCTATGATCTTAAAACTGTATGCTCAAGGGGACTGAATGCTACTAGAGATGATGACCTGGTCTTAGAGCCACTGACAACTCTGCGTTTTAGGAACATGTTAGATAAATTCTGGTTGGGATGTAGCCAAGAATAGTGAGCCTAATTCATGGCAAAGGAGAGAAATACTGATTTGCTGAAATCCTTTTTTCCTTTATTTGTCTTGATTTTTCTCTGTCCACATAGTGGGGATTTCTATAAGACCTGTTGAAAAGCCCAAGAGGCACAACCCCACTGGGCAGGTGGGAGCAGTGCACGTGGATCCCATGTTTAATTGGTGCACAACAGCTTCTAGCAGCTATAACCTGGCCAGCAAAATTCCTTAAGTGGTCAACAGATGGGAGCTGATAAAAAGCCTTAAAATCTCATTGTAGATTTAATGACATCTACAGCGACATGGGCTCTACAAGCACAGATGTGGTTGGGTTTCTGGGACACTCCTGTTTTCCAGTGTTGTGGGTGGGGAATTCAGCCAGGCTGAGTGCAGCATCCAGGGAGTGGCTGGGGGTGAAGCCTGGGCTTAAATCTCTAGGGGAAAGAAAGAGTGGCACGTTCTCTGGTGCAGTGTCTCTGCTTTTGGGAGGAGCAGGAACTTCCTGCAGGTTTTGAATAGGTGGATCTGGCTTCCCTGCACCTTCAGCCAGCTGTGCTGCACACATCTGGCACGGGGCTGGCAGCACCTGGGAAAAGCTCTCTCCACCCACTCATTATTGGAGGAAACATTGGTGAGTGTGTTTTGCATCCTGCTTTCCCCAAGTGCCTGGAGCTCCAGACTGGGCAGCCTCAAACAAAGCAGTATGGAGAGGTGAGGCTGGAAAGAAAAAGTCTTATTACTCCTCCTGTATGCAGCTGAATCAGAGCAGATGTAATCAAATCCTAAGTAATTAGTTAAAACTGCTTGGGATCTTGCATTCTGTGTTAGCTGGAGGCCTAGACACCTGAGAGCAATTCAACACTGACACATCTAAATGCAATAAGAGAAAATAATGCAGTTAGTATTGAAAGTGGCACAAGTCACTGTAAACACTTGACTAAATTGTAGGAAGTTTTTGTGATAGTTTCAAGAAATCTAGCTTCTTAATCTAGTTAGACTTAACCAAATTAAAAAAATTGCCTCTGGTTTTTTTTTTTTTTCCTGTAGTGTTTGCCTTCTCTGGAAGCTATGCACTACTATTTATTGCCAGGTCCCTTCAAGGAGTGGGTTCCTCCTGCTCTTCGGTGGCAGGTAAGAGAAGAGGTGATAGAGGAAAGAGCAAATCACTTTCAGTCATTTTTTGGATTGAATTTTGTCAGCACATTCAATTATTTATACAAAAATATTCAATTAAATGAATTTCTTTTTTTTTTTTCTGTTCCTTTCATATAAAGTAGCTCAAAAGCAAATGTCTTTTAAGACTTCCTTGGTATTTGGGTTGCAGTGGAGGTAAGAGCACTAAATGAACTGCACTCTCCCTGGGATTTCTGCACCTGTGTCTTCAACATTTTAAATTCATTTTTAGCCATTTTAAAGGTCACTGGGAACTTAGGTTGGTACTTATTACAGTTAGAACTGCAGCTCTGTCTGTTACAGAAATTTCTGTTATGAAATGTTGTTTTCAAGGGCTTACCATGCTGGCTGGCAGCTTGGCCTCAGTATATCTTTCCAATGAAACTGTCTCATTTTTAAATGAGTAGGTAAAATGTAGTATGGGTTTTCAGCCCAAATTATTTGAGCATTCTTGACGTTGAGGCTGGAGATAATATGTTTTGTTCATGCTGAATATTTCAATCTTGGGAAACTTTCCTGCAATAGCAGGAACTGCCATCAGTTAAGGTTACAAGTCCAGCTTTCCCAAGGGAACACATTCCAGAATCAAACCTATTGTTCAGCTTTAACTCAGTCCCTGAGCAAGGGTGCATCTTGAGCTACTGGCTCTTAGATGAGCACATGACTTTATTTTTTTCTCAGCCAATGTACACAAAAGAGCAGAAAAGGCCAAGGGACCATCTAGTCCATCCCCTTCCTGAAGGCAGGATCAACTTAGTATCTGTCATTCCTCATGCACACTTGACAGGCATGACCTCAGAAGCCTCCAGAACTGCCCTCAGCATCCAGCTCTGTGCTTAAGTACCTTTATGGTCAGGAAGTTTTTTTCCTGATGTCTCATCTAAAGGCTCCTTACTGCCATGTGAACTTATTTCTGCTTCCCATCCTTCAGAGAACACAAAGAACATTTTCCTTTCTTTATCTTTCTGGCTCTTTTTCATATTGCAAGACTGTTATCACCTCTCACATCAGTTTCCTCCCCTCTGGTTTTAAATTGGAAGTCCTGCAGTGGCCCCTCACAGGTATTATTCCAAGCCCTTGCTCACCCTCGTTGCCATTCTCTGCATGGTCTCCAGGCACCCCCAGCTTTCTCCCTGTGCTGCACCAGAACCAGACACAGCTCTGGGAAGCAGCTCTGACTCCTTACAGGGGCCACCAGCAGTGAGAGTCACACCGTGTATCTCACAGGCAAAGGGGATTTTTGTGTACTATTGCTGCCAATCATTTCCTCCCCTGCATTTGTGTGTGCAGTCATTCCTACCTATGTGTAAAACCTTGTGTTATCTTCTTTGCATTGCCCTCTCCTTCTTGTTTTCCAGAATATTTCCCCAAGTCCCACATTCATTGTGAATTCTAATGCAGGTCTCTAACAGCTCTCTGTCTGCTCATGTAGACAATTTGATGTCATCCACTCTTTTCAATAAACATGGTAATCCACACAGGACCTCTGCTCTTTTGATGCACATGATGGATGGTATTTACTTAATGATCAACCATACAATGTATTGTTTTCCTTTTCTGTGTAGCTGTGGACCTTATTTGCTGAGTCCTGCGTGAATCTCGATTTGAAAACAGAATGATTAATTTCTATAAGGACTCTTCTGCAGCATTTACGTCTACAGAGTCTGAGTGCTCCACAAAAAGACAAGCAAATTAGGCTTCATGTTTCCCTTTGTGTAATGAAGTTTCATAATCAAGTGCAGAAATAAGGCATGTGAAGATAAAGGTCAAAAGAATCCTTTAATTTTGGATGCTGGACTTGAAATACTCATTTACAAAGTAATCAGCTCTGCATAATACCTCCTGCCCAGAGCGCTGACCACAACTGGAGCTAAGTGGTCACCAGACCTTTGTGCACTCCAAGTATAAACAAACAATGGTGAATACTTGTCAAAAGCTTTTTCTGCTCATTGAACAGCATCGTCGTAGAGCTCTGTGACAAAGAGATGCATAAAGAATCTAACAAATAAGGGCATCACTAAATTACCTGACTGATACTGCACAATAGAACATGGTCTTGGAGACCATGGGCATTGACAAAACCATTTGTGCTTGGAAGTTAGTTCAATGGGGAGGGACTATATATATATGTGTGTGTATATATATATACACCCACAGAGAGAAATACTTGGTTATTTCTGTATAACGTTTAGTAGCTGTGGCAAATGATGACCACAAACTGTAGCACACAGATGCCTATTTTTGTGCTGAAATTTTTCTTTTCTTTCTCTCCTTTTGTTTCTTTTTTTTTTTTCTCTTTAACTGTAGGGATGGGTTTGCTTGCCACTGTGTACACGGATGATGAGGAGAGAGGCAACGCAATGGGAATTGCACTTGGAGGCCTGGCTATGGGAGTATTAGGTCAGTGAGTTGGAGGCTCTGCTGGCAAAAGAAACTATCCCCCAGCTGTGTTCTTGGGACCTCTGAAAGCAGCAGAAGGGTCTCACTGGGTCTAATGGTATTGTGCAGTCTCCAGACTGGATTCATGGTGCATGTTAAAAACAGCTTTTCCCACAGCAGACGTTCCCTATGTGGATACACGTGTCAGGCAGTACTATCTGAGATGCTTGGGTTTTGTTTACACTGTTGAGTGTTTTGGGGAATGAAAAACATGGTTATTGCCATGATCAACAATCTTTTTTGGGATTTTTAAACTGGATTTTTGGTCGCTCTGTGCCAGTAGCTGGATGTCTGAATGCTTGCAGGTGGGTTGTTCAGAGTCAGAGGCTTCACAGCTGTGTCCTTTCCTTTCCCTGGCAGTGGGCCCACCTTTTGGGAGCATCATGTATGAGTTTGTGGGCAAGAGTTCTCCTTTCCTGGTGCTGGCAGCGCTGGCTCTGTTCGATGGAGGTCAGTAGATACCCTGTGTCAGTATCTCCCTGAAGCACATCCTTTTCCTATCCCTGCCATCCCTCCTCCTTCCTGGAGGAGTGTTACAGCATGGATTTCTTTTCACAGCTGTTCAGTTACTTGTCCTGCAGCCCTCCAGAACTCAGGCAGAAGTGAGTATTAAGATAAAACACTGTAGGCAATGGGTGCCACTTTGCCTTTCCTAATCCCAAGGTTTTGTTTCGCAGAGTCAGAAGGGGACACCTATACTGATGCTTTTGAAGGACCCGTATATCATTATTGCAGCAGGTACCAGACCTTTTTTTTCTTCTTTAAACCAGCCATTGGTGTCATTTCTGGCTTCCTGGAATGCCTTGGGCTGAGCTGCTTTAACAGTGTCATCATTTGCTGGTTTACTTTACATAAAGATCTAAGATTGTGTTGGTAATACAGGATGAATATACCAGTAGGAGCACAATAGGCAGAAAGCTTGAAATAAATGTGTCTTTCCAACTGAGAGGCCACTAATGACTTGCAGGTGCCTGCTGAGGCAGTGAGATGTGGCCAGGAAACTTCCTGTGAGGCAAGTGGCTTGGGCCAAGGCTTTCAGAGTGAGGGATTCCCAGCACATCACAGGCAGGCACAGAGAGTAACACTGAACTTCATTTCTGTTTGAAGAGGGAGTTAGTTTGGTCTCTTGAGCATGGGTTGTATTTCAGAAAAGGTTTGGGTTGAATGGTCTGTGGTATTATTTGTGTCATTTGTCTAATGAGCCTTTCTGTCTCACGAGAAATTTGCCTTTTTGCATTGCACATCGTTGAATGCTTATTCTGAAGTCTGTAATTAAGCCCAGACCTTTCTAATGTTGATAAAATACCTGGAAACAGATAATTATTTTCACAGTTCTCTTTCTTCATCCTAACTTGCTTGTCCAACAGAGCAATTCCTCCAGGCATTTCTTGAAGTTTCTTGCTAATCTTAGGGAATTACCATAACCTTAACTTTGTGACTTGGTCGAGCTGTGACTTAAATTATACAATCCCTTTTGCTTGAGAAATTCTTGGAGCATTAAAAGACCAGTGAGTAAAAGCATTTGAGAGAATAGAATAGCAAAGACTGCACTTGTCATAAGAGATCAAATTTGTCATTCAGCTGATTCAATAACTTATCTTACAGCAGCTAAAGCATATAAAGTAAGAGAAAGTCTCTCCCATGGATTATCAATGGGATTAAGGAGGACACCTGGGGTCTCTGCCTCCCAGGACAGAGGCTGCCCAGTGCTTTGACTGTACAGACAATGCTGATGTTCTCTAACCTCAGCCTCTTGTCCTGCTTTATTTCACTTGCAGACCAGATTTGGTTTTGTCAGAGCTGAATGCCAAATACTCTGGTTTGTGTCAGAGGTGATGCTTCGTAGTCTGTGCCACCAGTAATCACCAACCCAGGCAGAAGAAATGTTCCTGACATGTTTTGTCACTGCTGGGGGGAGCTCAGGGAGTGAAATCAGTGTCATCCTTGCAGCCAGACCTCACTGACAGGGATTACAGGAAAGTCAGGTGCCACTGCCTGACAAGGTTGCATGGGCAGAGTTTAGTTAGTTTAAATGATCAGATTCCAAAACCAGAGCTGAGACAGATATCACCATGAGCACACAGGTCCTTGAGTGTGACAGCTTTTCACTGGGTGCCTGCTCTTTCACAGGAAAATGCCAGTGATGTCTGTGGCACTCTGCTGAAAGCTGAGGGGGTTCTTGGCTGTGGAGATGGGATTCAGCTGGAAGGCTGCAATTTCACACCTTCCAGCACAGGACATTTAATCTAATTCAAGGAAGAAAAGATGTAGGATTCATGCCCTTGATACATGGCCCTTTAAAGAAAGGTCAGCTCCAGGCAAGACTGAGGAAAAAACCTTTGTTTTCTTTTGGGAAAGCTTTGCTGAGGTAGCAGGGTCTTGGACTTTGCCCCGAGATTGCAGAGTACCAGCTCAGGCTCTCACTTTTTTCTTGGGGCACACTTCATAGATCTGAAGCACCTTTATCACCATATCCCTGAGTACCTTGGTAAGCTCTGGTGATGCTTCCTGGCCTCAGGAGAAATAGGTGCCACAAACATGTGCAAGCACACCTCTTTCTCATTCCTTTGTGAGGTTTGCTCCGAGTAGAATAAAACCTTTGCTATTTAAGCCATCTCTGTTAGAATGGTCCTGCTTCCTCTGGCTGCACTTTGTGCAACCTGAAATATTTTTTCCAGCATCAAGGAAGCTGTTTGAGCATGGCTGATTTTGGCTTGGAAGAGGGCAGCCCCAAGGAGTTTAACTGGGTCTCCTTACAGACACACTCTGGGAGCTTGCACCCGAGTGGAAAGGTTGGCTTTTGTCTTTAGGGCAAAGCAGGGCTGAACTGTTGCTCCTTGCCCCGGGAAGGGAGTGAGCCAGCTAACCAGCAAGCTCATTTTAGGAATTGCAGATACACACTCTAATACATTCTGACAGGTTTGAGCAAAGAGTGACATCAGTGCTCATTTGGTTTTGAACCTTATGATGAGGAACTTGTTCCGAGAGAAATAATGTTTCTCTGACCTCAGAAAAAATCTGTTTTTCTTTCTAAAAAAAAGTAAAGTTTGTATAGTAAATGGCTGGAAGAGTCTAGAATATTTTCCTACATTTCAGAGATTGTAAATATTTGAAAGAAAGATGGGAACACAAGTTTGAGGTTGTCACTTCCAGCAGTGATTTCCAAAAGCCATTTCATAAGGGATTAGCAGAAGGGACATGTCTTGTTGCCCTGCATTAAGCTTTGAGGGCCTGAGGGTCTTTTGAGTAAGCATGAAAGGCATCTTGAATCCACAGAAATACCATGGGGTTTCATAATCCCTGCACTAGAGCTGAAGTGCACTACTGAGGAGAGATGAACACGACACAAACCCACTGGAGCCTGGATCTGCAGGCAGTGGTGTAAGGCAGAGCTGAGCTGGCAGGCAAGACTGAATCAGCACTTCCACCACTTGTTACCCTTTGTGTCTGGGTTATTAAAGGCCCAGGAATTCAAAAGAGATTCGTAAGCATTTGAAATTCATAGGGCTGGGCAAGCTCAAAGCCAAACCCACGTTTGCTGCACAGGCTCGCTGGCTGCTGACTATGGGACCTTGACAGAAAATTCCCATTTTTGGGGGACAGACTTCCCTGTGGTTGTATCTGGGTATTTTTACAATCAAGACCTCCACATCCCATCACGTGATATAGGCATGATCTCTCAGATGACAGAGGCATCGGGTCAGAGCCTGAGCCTCTTACACAACAGGGCTCTGGAATTGCCCCAGGAGACCAGGTAAAGACCAAGTGATTGTGGTTTCAGCTAATCATTTGTACAACAGACCTCATGAACTTTCCAAATGTCATCAAGCTCACTGCAAACTTTCACATTATGAAATAGCTTAACCTTTATTGTAGAATTTCTAGGAGAATAGAAACGTATAAAAAGTTAGTGTTCAGTGATTTTACATAGTGTTCTATTTAATCACCATCTGAAAAATAGGGCTGTAAAAAGTGCAATATTTTATATAAAAGCATCCATTCTTTGCATGGTGTTTTGTTTATAGTCAAAAGAAATAATTACTGCTATTTTTGACCCCTTCCCTTCTTTCTTTAAGGATCAATCTGTTTTGCAAACATGGCTATTGCTATGCTTGAACCGGCTTTACCCATTTGGATGATGGAGACCATGTGCTCAAAAAAATGGCAGCTTGGTAAAGTACAGTATATTGTCGGCATCTCTATATTTTGTCTTTTGAATGTCTGAGTTCTGGTCCTGTTAAAGATTATTTGCTTTGGGGAGGGTAATTTTTTTTTTTTTTTTTTTTTTTACAATCTTTAAAGTGTCAGTGTTAAAGCTGAACAATTACAAACACTGGTGTGTAAGAAAAATAGAGAGTGGGGTGATGTTATTGCAATAGAAGCTCCTGTAATGGGCTACACTCACATTTCAAGGAAAAATAGTTGCCGGCAGCCTTGGGACTGGGGTTGATCCAGCTCCATTGGGAATCCCAACACTGCTTTGGCAGTGAGTGTTGGCCAGGGTAGCTGCGAGGTGCCTGTGGAGCTGCAGAGCCAGCCCTGCAGAGCAAAACCCTTTGTTTGGTTTTTTTTTCCCTATTGGGAGTCCCTCCTCAGTTCCTAGTTTGAATTGCCCCGAGCAGGCAGGCAGAGAAATCTGCAGCAGGTGCACTGTGCTGGGTACAAAACGTGTTTGTGGCAGCACAGCCTCCTTCCAGGCTGATCCTGGTAACATGTGGTAGAAACATGGACTTTTGCTTAAAACGTGGCCACAAGGGTGTGAGGAGCACTTTCCCTTGGATTTGGTATATTTGACATCCATTTAGTGGTTACTTAATCATCCCTTTCAACAGAAAGCAGTGGGGAGCCCCAGCTTGGACCTCTTTACGACTTTTAACAGGGACACAGTCTTGGGAAACCAAGTGCACAGGCGAACAGGGCACATGCCCCATGAATCCATTTACACCAGAGAGTAAAGCTGGGGCAGTTACTTCCTCTTTGAGGTGAACAAGAGCAGGGAAAAAACCACCAGAAAGTGGGTTAAATTCTAGTGAGTGACAAACCATGTGTGAGAGGTTGATGTGAAACTTCTTAAGTGGGGGATGCCCAGCCTTCATCTCCCTCCTTGATGAATTTAATGATGTGTCCTGTGCTGTGATCTTTCATGAGGGTATTTTTAAAATCAGTGTATGGCATTTGAAAGAAAAAGAGAAATCCCTGACAAAAACGATGTTCTGCTGATATTCCTACTCTCTGTTAATGTAGGTGTCCCTACACCCTATAGAAAGCACAAACCTTAGTTCCAATTAGTGCAGTTGAGATCTAGGGTGGCCACAGATGCAGTTCTTAAAGTGCTGCTGGACCTGACAATAACCTCTAGCCTGTAATACAGCAAAGTGAACACGCAAACATAGGTACTTTGAGCCTCAAAAAGGAAAAATAAATATTGCTTATCTATCTCCCTCACTAGTTTCATATTACTGGTGCAATAGAAATGAGATTCACAAATCTCTTCATTGAACAGAGGTTACTCAAAGAAAAATACCCATTTTAAATTAAGACTAATTTAACCCCTTAATGATATAAGTAATTGACTCCATTTCCCTTTGTCTGATTTGACAGCATTAATTAAAATTTTTAAGCCTCTTAAATTGTACCTTGAACTGCAGGGTTTTAAGCAAATTCTTATCTCATGCAATTGGAAATGCAGCTCTTTGAAGCATGATCTGAAGAAGGTATGAAGAACCTTGATGTGACCAATGAGTATTACTGTGCATAAAACCTCTTTAGAAAATTATGGTTCTGCTTCAGAATACCACAGCTTACAGACCAACCTGTGCAAGTCTTATTTTACAAGATCTGCAGTATTATTTCTCTTTTCCAGCTGCCAAGGTCTGCTCTGTGTGACCATTTGGTATAACCAGACAGCTCCAAGCAGTGTTGAAGTAGCTGTGGTTACACAGGTGAAAATTAAGTCTTTCCCCAGCATCACCACTGTAACCCACAAGGTTTTTAATCACAGGATATTGCTGTGCTAAAAATTACCTCTTGATTTTTTTCTTATGAATATATCAGAGAGATGGGAAGGAAGATGGATAGGCAGGAAATGAGAAAATCTGTGTTGCCCTGGTGAAAGATGAGGAGCATATACATGTGAAGGCAACGTCATGTACCCTGATGTCATGGCTGCTTTCCACATCTCTGCCTGCGTCCTGCCCTGGGACTTCTGTGTAAGGGGAGGATGAATCCTCCGGTACAGACTTTAATAATTGGCTTTTAAACCAGAGATGTCACATACAATGGCATCTACTCCTGATAAGGCCACTGCTGTGGCAACCTCAAGGATAGAAAAACATTTGCTGGTGCCAAAAATGAGCTTTTGCAAGTGGAGGTAGGGGATGAGAGAGTCAGAAAGAATTTACTCAGGTGTCCTCATCTGCAAGTTATTACAGGTAGTTTTTTTAAATTTATTTAAACCAATACATAATTTAAAAAAAAAATTAAAAATATGGCTAAATTGTTTCATTACAATTTTTAAAGGCTTTTTACCCTTTCATTATTGATATATGCTTGACTTCAGTCTCAATTTGACCAAGGGCCATATCATGGCATTACAAACTTGCCTGTAACAGGAAGCTTCATGGAATTCCCAGGTTTAGAGGGGGACTGTCTCTTGCAAAGCCACAGCAGCTCTGCTGTCCCCTCCTGCAGGGGGGAATCACCCACCCCTGAGCATCCTGGGCTGGCTGCATGTGCTGAGCATATGCTCCATAAGCCCTGAAGCTGCAGGAGAGTTGCTTTCCTTGATCTATCCCAAAGCTTACTGTAGTTAGAGATAAACTTTTTGCTCTTTGTTGTTCTGTCCCCTCTCCCAGACCAGTTCTTGTAGCTGATGCTGAAAAACTCTTTTCAAAGGCATCACGTTGCTCCTGCATTTCACAGATGATGTCTTTAGATTTCATGGGAAGCAACAAACCGGATATTTGATTCTTTGGGCTCTATTAGATGTGTCTAGATCAAAATTGCAGTGTCTGGGATTTATTGGTTTCTTCTAACACTTCACTAAAGTCCTTGCTGATAAAACGTCTCGTTTGTATTTTTCAGGCGTTGCTTTTCTTCCAGCTAGCATCTCTTATCTCATTGGGACGAATCTTTTTGGGATACTTGCGCACAAAATTGGAAGGTATGGTTAATTTAAAAATACTAATGATCTTCCAGTCTCTCTGTGTACCATTTCCAGTGTTTCCCAGGGCAGTTTATTGATAGTGGAAATCATTAAAGTTTGTTCTATTGCAGCAAAATTGCTTCTTTTTGAACACATTGCTACTTCTGCTGTTTAACTCAGCACTTCAGACATGGCTTTGAAACACTCAGGATCAGCTCTAATATCTCATTATCACCCATCTCTGAGTGATGTTTCTTCTTTAATAGGTGGCTTTGTGCTTTGCTTGGGATGCTAATCGTGGGAATAAGTATTTTATGTGTAAGTAGACAATCATGCATCTTTTAAATAATGTGAATGTTTGTGTGCTCATCTTCAAATATGCCCTTTTCCAGTGAGATTTTTATGACATGTTATTAAGCAATGCGTAGTTAATAGGTTCCAGATCAGAGTTTTGAGTGCTTTCCAATTTCAGTGCTTCAATTATTTTTAGAAATGATGATTCTGAAAGGAGGATGCTCCTCTGTTGAGCTGTCACTCAGCAGTTTGTTCTTGCTGATAATAGTAACTGTGTCAGTGGTTTAATGGCACAGTTGTCTGAAATGACAACTCAGAACAAGGATCAAGCTCTCAGATATGGGCCATAACTGCTTGGAGAATTTATCTCAGAAAAAGAAACTAACCTCATTAGTATGTGCAGTGTGACATAATTAACTGCCTGAAATTTCCTTTATAGGTACCATTTGCTAAAAACATTTATGGGCTCATAGCACCAACTTTTGGAGTTGGATTTGCCATAGGTAAGAAAATTTGCAATGAGTTCTCACAATCTGTTGTTTATGTAAAAATGATTTGATATGAAGTTACATGGAAAATCAGTTTTGTTGCCGTTCTGATCTAACAGTGGTGAAGCCTCAGCTGTGGCCCATACAGGCAGGCAGAGCAAAAAGGATTAAAGGACAGTGCTCAGGGTGTTTGAACCAGGCTGCCTTAGACAAGCTGGACCCCCAAGCCCAGAATTGCTCCATCAACCTAAACAGATCTTTCAACCTGTCCATGAATGTAAATGTTGCTTTCAGAAATGAAGCCATGCACTGCCCCAAACCCAGAGTCTGCAGTTTCCCTGCAGTGGAAAAAGATTTATATAGATATTTCCACAGAAAAAAAAAGGCTTAACACTTTTGTACATAAAGAGGAATTCCCAAGCCCACACACGTGCACTCCTCAAGTAACACGTGTGACCCTTCCTTATGCTGGGCCATGCAGGCTGCAGTGGGGACCCTGCCTTGGTTTTCACTGCTCAGCAAATGTTCTGGGGCATCTTCACACACGAGGGATGTGTAGTGAGGAAAGATGTCACAGGCACAACTACAGATCCCAAGTATCTCAGCAGTTTTGCAAGCTGTCTGTGCTGTTCCTTGCCAGAAATGAGGGTGTGTATCAAGAGACATGATAAAAACACTGTAAGTAATTTTGAGTGACTGGGGGCTAATGCTGTCTTTAGACCTTCAGTATATGTTAAGTTCACACCAGATAACTATCCCCTAGTTACTTGGCTGGTAATGTGAGGTGGGAGCTTTGCACAGACAGTTGCTGGGCGGTGTGGATACACTCTAAGCTCGCATCTCTCCTGCCCTCTGGCAGGTGTCACATGTACACCTGTATACATGCCCACACATGACCCCAGACACAGCAAAGACCATAAAAAGCAAAGATAATACAGACTATTTTTACACAAATCTTTTGCTTAGCTATGAATAAGCATCCTTTTAGCTGCTTTTGCATCCCTTCTTAGCACATAGTTCACCAAGATGTTAAAAGTAGGGGGAAAAAAAGAGCAGCATTTTCCTGAAATATGTTTTGCTCCCTCACGAGCAGGAATGGTGGACTCCTCCATGATGCCAATCATGGGCTACCTGGTGGATCTGCGCCACGTGTCAGTCTATGGCAGTGTGTATGCAATAGCTGACGTTGCCTTTTGCATGGGTTTTGCCATAGGTAAGTCCAGCCCTTCCCTGCCTGGAAAGCACAGTTAAGAAAAGGGAATCTGCTGCAACGCCGGGTGTGAATCCCAGCAGCACTTGCAGATTATATGAGAAGGGGTTCTTATTTTCTGCAAGAAACCAAAGCAGAGGGAATTGTTTGGCATCTGTTCCCCTCTGCAGCAATGTTGTGCTCACTTCATTAGCTGTAAGAGGCTTGGAGGTGTCTGAAGGCACTGAACACAAATAGGATATGCGTAGGAAAGAGGCTTCCGAACATTTAAAATGAACACCACAGCTGTGTTCCAAGAGTCTGTGAGGGGAGTAACTCCCCACTGACCCCCTGCCTCCTTGAGTGCATGACACAGATACCTTTAGGAACATCTCTAATCTCCTCAAGGAATGTGGGGTATGGAGCTAGGAAAGTTTTGTCATATAATTACAAACATGTCTTTACATTCCTCAAACCCATTTATAAGATGGGGGTTTGTATATAAAATTAGCCTCGTTTAAAGTGACTGCTGAAAATTTTGTGTCTGAGCAATCTCCAGAAAAGGGTTTTTGTCTGTACAAGGTCCCTCTGC
Source organism: Corvus kubaryi (assembly GCF_017639235.1). Lineage (NCBI taxonomy): Eukaryota > Metazoa > Chordata > Aves > Passeriformes > Corvidae > Corvus > Corvus kubaryi. The sequence continues at coordinate 17,272,636 of NW_024580672.1, forward strand.
TGGTGGTGCCATTGCCAAGGCCATTGGATTCCCATGGCTCATGACAATTATAGGAATTGTGGATATCCTCTTTGCTCCCCTGTGCTTTTTCCTTCGAAGTCCACCTGCCAAAGAGGAGAAAATGGTAAGAGTAACTTGGTTTCTTTTTTTTTCTTTTGGGTTCTTCAGTGAAACAAATGGTAACTTATATTTGCATCTTTGCCTCTCATTTCCTCAAAATGGGACCAGCACAGTGTATTTCACCCTCAGGCATTAACTTTGGAATGAACTCCCCCTTCTTTTTATGTCCAAGATGTATAAAGGCAAACTCTTTAGCAGTTAGATGTTACAAAGTCACAAATGTGATTTTTAGTAAACAGGGTCCTGCAGACATCCCTCAGCAACAGCCTATGCTGTGGTGGAGTCAGTAAAGAATGCATTTCTGTTTTCCTTGAAGAGCCAGAACTGTATTGGCCAATTGACCAAATTATTCCTTGGTGTGCCTAAACCTGGTTTTTTCCCATGGTCCTCTACAGTATATTTTGCATCATCTTTTTTCCTCCTTCTCCTTCCTCCATGCAGTTCACTTGCCCCTACAAAGCAATGGCTTCTCTTGTCCAATCCGTACCACAGGGTTTTGGGTTTTTTTAATATAAATTTGCCAAAGACTTAATGCTCTAGAGCACTCAGGGTTCCCCAGCCACTGTAGGGTGTGTAAGAACAGTGTTACAGGCTGTAGGTTTAGCCCACCCAGCACTCCATCCTTGCTCTTCCTGAGCAAGGCTGCCCTGGGCCCAAAATGTAGGTGCTGGTTGTTCATTTGGGTGAAAAGAAACTGATCTTGCATGGTCATGGTCTTATTCTGCAGTGGCACATGTCTGCAAGGTAAGGATAGCACCTGCTGCTTGCGCTGCTCACTTTGTAGTGGCAGGAGCACAGAAGGTGGAAAATTGAATCTTGCTGAAATAATGGTGCATGTGAGGCCAGAGACCTTCTGTTTTGCTAATATTTGGACTGCAGAATCCCAGAGATCCCAGTTAATCCCTTGTCATGACCTTTGCTGACTGCACTGGTTTAGTTTGTTTTGGTTTCCATATATTAAATAAGGCTGAGGAACAGAAAGAAAAAAAAAAGTAAATCAGCTGCTGTTTCCTGGCAATATAAGATTTACCAGGTGCTTCCCTGGTCCCTGACAGAGTTTCATTTGTAACATCACAATCCCTGAAGGGACAGGATCTCTCCCCACGGCTCCAACACCTTCCAGCATCTGCCACCTCTAACATACCTTTAAATGCAAAATAGCTCCTGTTCCCAAAGTGGCTTATGGCAGTAAAATGATGGACCTATTCTTTCAGGTTGGAGAGTCAAAAGGAGGGCTCCAAAATTGTGGTCTTTGCACAGTTAATTAATCCCCTTAATCACCATGAAGAACACTACACGATGGCTCCAAAACTCCTTGGGAAAATTCAACCCAGAGAATTTAGTGCTTCATCTGGCCCTTAGCATGATTACCACTTTCAGCTTGCCATGAGGGGCAAGGCACAGTAGTGGGACTGCCCCTCTTGGCATTACCCTCAGTTATGCTGTTCTGGATCTCCATGGAAAGAGGGAACAAAAGCAGTAAAAGAGAACTGGCTGGAAGCAGTAGGACTGCTCTTGACCATTCATCCAGTTTTTAATAAATGGAGATTAAATATGGGAGGGGTAAACTACTGTATCTGGAGAGCAGGTGAATGTATTTCAATAATACATGGGCTGAAATACTGGAAAGAGAAATTTTCCAGAGATGTCTTTAGGGCCAAGATCCCACCTCACAGACCTGTGGACTCAATTTACCCTAACTCCAATCAGTTTGGGCTCTACCTCAAGGGAGGAGAGGTGAATCCCTGAGTGGTGCATGCAGCATGCTGGCTGTGTGGTGGATCAGCCCCAGACTCAGCTGGATGTTAAGCAGAAATACTCTCACTCTGTTTTCTTCCAGGCAATACTCATGGATCACAACTGTCCTGTGAAAACAAAAATGTACACCCAGAACAACATCCAGTCCTACCCCATAGGTGAAGAAGAGGAGGAATATGAAAGTGATGAATAACACAAAAGCCATATAACGTATTTAGATGTACAAAATGCTGTGGTTCATGTGAAACATCTCATCCAGAAATAGGTTTTAGTTGTACTGTACATTTAATAGTGAAATGGTCAGAAAAACCAAAGGTACATTATTTATTGCCCGTGACTATAGAGCAGACTGCAAACCGCCTTACGGGGGGGGGGAAGAGCTTTTACAGACCATTTGTATAGTGTTACTCTTTGTGTATTTAATTTTATTGAATATTACACTCTATTTTTTATTAAATGTGTAGTATAAATCTGTATAAAATGTGAGTTTTAACTATTTGGTTCTTAAAGTCACCTCCTTGACAGTATTTCATATTTTATTTGGTGTCATAAGTTACTGTCAAAAGCTCGAGTCTTTCTTATTTAATTGGAAATTAAAAAAAAGCAACCATCAAAGAAAACCTATCCAATTTGCATCCTTTTAAGTGGCACCCTAGTAGGTACATTGAAACGAGCTGGAATTCACAGTCTGGACAGCACTATCGCTTTTTTCATCAACTTCAGGTCATAATAATACAACTTCTCTGCCAGTTGAAAGAGTGAGCGCTCCCTGAACCACCAATGTTGAGGAAAACAGGTTGTTAAACAGCTGAGTGTATTGCTATTATTGGTATTTAAGAAAGTTTCAATCAAGCAGTTGTGCAACATGAAGCCCCCCAGACACACACCACCAGGTAAACAAGTTGGTATGAATATGCATCGTTCCTTTCTCTTGGCAGGGAATGTAACAGCATGAGGATAATTTTTGTATTTTTATCATTTGGATCTCTTAACATATCTCAACCTTATTTTAGTTGCATTATCAGTGACTGGTTAAGAAAAGCTGCAGTGTTACAGTATTTAGTCTTAGCATGTACTGAAAGTGAGCTGCTAACTGGAGCAGCTCAAACAACTCTTTTACATGCATTTACATACACATCTAAAAATACATTTATTTTTTTAAATGAGTTCAAATATACTCTTTGCTTTAAAAAATGGAAGAACCAGCCAGTTCGTGACCAAGCTCTCTTAACATGTGGGGACACAGTCCACTACAGGTGAAGTACTGTATTAGGCAATCCTGATCTACACTGAGACAAAACAAGACTTGGAAAGAAAGTGTTTTAAAAACAGTCCCAATGTCCTTCTCAACCATGCTGTATCATTTCATTTGTAAAATGAAAATCTTTATGTGCCTTCTCTCATGTAATTGCAGATGTTTTATGTACTACAGCATAGATACTATGTTTACATATAGTTTTGTAAAGCGTATATACTATGGTCAAAAAATATCAAAAATATAGTGGATCAAGTATTGCTCTGTCAATAATTACACATTGAGAACGTATCAAAATAAAGTTGTCTGACAGAAGTTCATGATCTATTGTAATAAAGTGAAAAAAAAGAATTAAAAAAGAATGAAGCTCCCTCATGATTTGCCTTCTGCTTTACCAACGTGGAGCAAGCTGTCAGGTGTCTCAGCTGGTGGGAAAGCACTTCTCAGAGCTGCTTCAGAACCAACATTCTGTCATCTGCTGAATACTTCACTGGCACCAAGTAAGTAACAACTGTGCAGATCAGTGACTATTTACATTAGGTTCAGATTTTACTGTGATTTGGACTGAAACTTTGCCCCAAGAGAAGTTATTTTACTTAACTTCACTAAACTCCTGTGGTCAACATCACATTGTTAATCCAATCAAATTTGAAACTGAAATACCAATGCAAAAATTCTAAATTATTACAGGACACATTCATTTTTTTGCCAGCTGATCAATCAGTGTATTGCCTGACCTCACAAGTATGTAATTCAAACATAGCAAACTCCCATATATTTCTTAAAAAGCACAGAAAGGCTTTCTTCATGGCTTGGTTTTGTACTTTTGGGCACATCAAAATCAAGGAGGAGTTTGCATTAATCTGCAACATGACTATGAGGAGGAGACCCAAGGAGAGATTCATGGATGACATTCCTCTTCTGCAGCTGGAGCCAGGTTTCTGCTGGGCCTTAGGGAGCAGCATCCTCCCATGATTTCCTGAGCAGAGCAATGTGGTGCAGGGGCTCCCCTGCTCGTGCTCCACTCCTGCTCCACCAAAAGAGGAAGGTAACTAAAATCCACACAGACACTCACGTTTGGAATCTCTGAGCCACCTTTCCCCCCACTCCCAAATAAAAACTTAGCAGTTGTTTGGGATTTTTTGAGTAATGAGTAACCAAACCTTTTTTGCTGACAGTCAGGAGAAATTTTACTCAGAAAACACACAAAAATCCCCCTTCTGTTCTGGAAAAATATGGATTTTTCATATTTTGTATATTTTGATCTGTGTCAATTTAAGTGTGATAAAGACACTTAATTCATTTCCTCCCACTACTTATTCCTCCTCTGCCATTGTAAACTTCCACAGGCGCTTTACTTCAAATTTCTCAGCCCAATTAACCCAGTAATCAGTAGTTTAATATAATGCAAAATGTGTTTTTCCCCTGAAGATCCTTCCTTTAAGTGGTGGCTTTAGATGATAAACTATTGAAATAGAAATGTTTAAAAAACATTGACACAATGCAAAGAAGTTGATAACTTAGCAAAACTATTTTATTAAAGCTTATTCTCATGATAAAATAATAGCCAACAAAATCATATTAAGCAGATCTTCTGCAAATGTGTAGCTGCCACCTATTCAGATATCATTAAGTCAAGATATTCTTGTTTTCTGTGGTATTCTTTATTTTCAGCTATTTACAGTCAAGCATGAAGCAAAGATTACATCAGGAATGTAGTATGACAATTTCCCCCTCGAGATTCACTGTTTATTGTAAATAATGCCAGATAGGAATTTATGTTTTCCTTCTTATCACTAAAATACAACTATTTTGCCCTTTTTCCATTCGGTATATTTAAAAATATTGCACTACATTTAATTTACCTCTTACAATCATCATCATAAGCAACACTATGCGAGGAAAACGATATCCAGCTTTTCTTACCCACTGTATTCCACAGGACAATTTAAAACCATGAATGTGTTTTTGAAATCAGTATATGCATTGTTTTCACAGCTCCTTCATGTGCACCAGGGCTTAAATGAAGCACTTGGATATATTTGAAAACCTCTATAGTATTCTGTAAGAGCAAACACTGATGGGATTGAATGCAGATCACCACCAATGGTAAGCCGCTGAGAAAATGCAGTGGGGAAGTCTTAATATGCATCTCAAGCAAGTATAGGTTAAATAACTTTTAGACAAGAATGGAAGCTAATTTTGTGCAATTATTTGCTGAAGCTTAATTTCAGAAGTGTGTCACATGCCTGTTTTAGCATGGATAGTGTTTTCCATACATCAACTAAATAGTATCAACTGCCCAGAACTCACAAAAAAGTGCAAGTAGTTGCATGACTGGCAGTAACCATTTTGCGTAGAAGCACAAGTATGCTGTTCCATGGTGAAAACCACTGCTTCTTAATTTTGCCCATCACAAATTAAACCAAGATGCAAATTTAAAGGAGAGGTACATTATAGATGACCTCAAAAACTAAAGGAGTTATTTTACCATCTCAAACTCCACTCCCACAAAGGCGTTTCTTTTCTACTACCAGCAATACCAGTGATAATGATACAAGTACCTAGCACAGTACCTAAAATAAAGATGATATTTTATACAAAATTTCTATACACAGAAGGTGAAACAAAGACATGTCTACAGGAAATAAATAAGAACAATGGCCTTAGCCAGGTGATGCTAAGATCCACAGTTTACACACAGCACAAGACCAGACAGTTCTTTTCAAAAGCAGCTGGCTGAATTTCTTCCTCATCTCTACTGGACTCACAAATTGACTCAAATAAAAGACGTTATATACACTATAGGACATTTTGCTGACAAAGGTGATCCTTCTGCTCAGACTGTATGTTCTGTCTGAGAAGCTGAATGCAACCTACCACTCTGATTACTCAAAAGTGTTGAGAGAACATGTTTAGTTACTTTGTATTTTGCACCTTAAGCTTTCCAAAATGATAGTCTGCAGCAAAATATTAATTTCCTTATATTACTTACACCATCATTACATGCTTTTTCACAGAATGCAATGAAACCTCCAACTCTTGTGAAGAACAACTTTCCTTTATCAGGCTATCAGATAATACAACATCACAAACATATGATTTTCCTCTGGAAGGCAACAAGCCTCTTACCTTGAAAATATTCCCAATTAAGTTATTATGAGATACCACTTTATACTTTGGTATCTAACAATAGTCCGAAGTTCTAAGGAGGATTTCTTTTAGCTTAGCATTACTATATCTTGTGTTAATTACAAACTACAAAAAGTACTCATATTTAACAAAAACATGGAAAACAAATGATATGCAATGGTAATTTCAGTAACTACTAATAACAGACAAAATGAAAGACCTTTTGTTTGCTTTCATGATATGTTTGGCAAAAAATACACAACTACCTAGAAGACATACAATAAAACTGTGATCAACACTTAAAAGCCTGGCCCCTCCGTGACTTCTGCGTCAGTCATCAGCTTAGGCATGCAACAAGCTTATAATGTTTTCATCATACAATGGAAACTGAATGTTTTGAAAATCCTGCCTGTTTCCCATTGAAAAGACTAGCTAAAAAAAAAAAATAATATGGGGAGGGGAAGTGGGGGAAAGTAACACATTAGGGAAACCACACACATTGGTGTGAAATGGTAAGGTTACATAATTAGAAAAAATAAAAATAAGTTATTAAAAATAAATTTCCAATATAAACCCCAAAATGTAGTTTTAACCAGCCAGTTTAACAAAATGATGGTGCTGTAGCTGGAGAAGAACCACTATTAGCAATTAACTGTGGAGAAGCAGGACACGCACATTATACCAGTGTTTTAATTTAATTTGTGTGTGTTTGGAGTTAAGTGCAAAGGATTCCTTTAGTCCATTCCTTCAAAGACTAAATATGTAAATATCAGTCTACTGATTGAGGTGGATCAACTGGTTCTTCTGATATGATGTTCAATGTTGGAGCCTCTGTCAGACTGCCATCTTCAATATCCACTTCTTCTGCTATACTGGATTCCTCAAAATCTTTAGTTACTTTTTTGGATTGCTTCTCAAAGAACATGTTCTCCAGGGACTCTATATCCTCAATGCCTGCCCTGTAGTGGATCATCAGCAGCGTGAGGGCCTGCAGTCTCTCACCTGACTTAGCCAGCGCAGCAGAAATCAGAGCTTTTTTCCTCGCGTCGATTGTCTCTTTTTCTTCTTTAACGAGGGAGTTATTATTTTCCAGCTCTTGGTCTATTTCATTCTGCAGCTTATCCAACATAAACTCTAATTTCTGAAAACGCTCCTCTGTGGGTAAACTTCTGTAGAGATCACGCCCAATTTCTTTAACAGCAATGAAGACACTGTCATCGAGGCCGCCCTCCTTCCGGACCAGCTTGATGCCGGTGCCCGCTGCCCGCTTGGAGGGGCTGCTCGGTCCACTGAGCTCGGTGTCGCTGCTCTCATTGTCAGACGTGTTCGGGGTGTGCTTTGGCGAAGGCTCGGCCACGTCCGGGCCCTGCTCGGCCAGGCGGGCTTTGGGCACCTGCCGGAGGTTCAGCAAGCGGGTGCTCGTGTTGATGATATGCCTGGTCAGACCTGTAGTTCTGTTCACAGACTTGGCCTCGGAATCAACCCGAGAGGCTGCGGCTGGGGGAGCCTCCTGTCCCTCTGCTCGGCTACCGCCCACAGTTCGCTCGAGCCGCTTCTCAGCTCCTACACAAAAGGGCGTCTCAGTTAAACATTTTTCTTGACATTTTTTATGGCAAACGTAAGCACAGAGCATGCACTGCGAAGCTGCTTTAGTCCATACTTTCTTTTTGCAGTAATCACACCAAGTTGGATTCTGAAACTGAGTATCTTGAAAGTTATGCTTGTTCTCTGTAAGAACTTGTCCCGAGAAAGGATCCTCTTTCTGAAGGGCACGAGCTTCTTCTTCTAAGTGACACTCCCTCTCTTTCTCCAGCAATATGCTTGAATCATCCACTTCACCTTCTTTTAAATATTTGAATTGTAAAGTTACATCACCATAACAAAATTTTTCATTGAAACCTTTATGGGTTGTCAAACTCCGCAATGCTGTTCTGGTGACTGCTGCTTTAGGTGTAGGAGCATCCAGTTTAAATGTTCTAACAAATTCCATCGAGGTTGTAGCTAGACAATCTAAAGCAATTTCTTCAAGTTTTATGCTTGCATATCCTAAGCAGATAAAACCACCTGCTTTGAAAGGGTCTCTGCACCACAGTGCAACATTAAGGTACTTGTGGTATCTTTCTACTTCAAATAGACAGGAGGATGTTCTCGTCACTGGCCATCGGCCCTGACGGATTTTATACAGAATTTCTGGTGATTCCCATGTTCGCTGATCATCACTATCTTTGCAACTACGTGCATTTTCTGTAAGTCCATCTTTTAACGTATCTTGCTTTGGTGCTGTTACTACTTTTGATACTGCTGGATCTTCTATTTGATCACTAATTTTAACTATCTTCTCTGTAGATTTTTCTCCATTATTTGCAGGTGGAGGTGGCCTCTCTGGTTTATCGGAACATACACCTCCAGTTTCTAACACATTTTGGCTATCACTAGTAGACAAAATAGGCTTAATTTGTGGCCTAGGTGGCACAAGAGGCTTAGTACTGGATCCTTGTGACTGTTTACCCAATGGCTGTGATGCATCTGAAACCTCAACAGTTTTAGGTGCTGCCACTTTAGCCCCATCTTTTTGTTGCGTTTTTGATGTTGTCTGATAACTTCCTAAATGCAGCTTCCGATTCAGGATGGGCGATATAGTTCCAAGAGGTTTAGCAGCAGCAAGAATTACTACCGACCGTTTGGGACTTGGAGTTGTTGGCAGATCTTCTTTCTGCTCAGGTGAATCACAAGCTAAGTCTTCAAATTCTGAATCAAAATCTCTGCCATCAGCATCAGCTGATAAACTATTCTGGTCATCTTCTGCCTGTGCCAAGAAAGCAGTGTCCTCCAGTTGTCCAAATCCATCCTGCAGTGCTGGTCCATGCTGATTATACCCAACAGGCCTTTCATAGAAGACTAGAACTCTGTCCCCAGCCTGTCTAATAAGCTTCAACACTTGGACAGTTGACGTGATTTTAACACCTATTAAAAACAAGACAGACATTATTAAGTTTTAATTATGATAACAATCTAAATGACCAAAAATAGTCAACGAACACATTGTTGCTCAGTAACAAAGGAAGTCAATTACCACAGAAAAGCTTAACTGAAATGTAACAGATGTATTCTCTCCATTTTATTCATGCAAATATGGAGTTGGAAAAAATAATTACATAAATACTCCAGTTTGCTGCTTGGTAATAATACTGTAATCTTACAGAGTAATGTTGATTTGATGTGGAAACAGTTTTAACTTTGCTCTTACTGTAAGTTTGGACTTTTCAGCAGTAGACATTTAACAACGGACTCATAAAAGATGGGTATCTTTAAAGACAGTGATAATTAAAACAGAAGCATGCTAAAAAAGAAAATAGTTCCAATACATTAAAAAAATATGGCCATGATGCTACATTATCAGTATGGCTGGAGTGAGCTGAACCATCTTCCTCAGCAGAACTTTCACAGTTGTTTGACGTATTTCCAAATTACATGCAAGCTAAAACATCTTAATGAGCACACAGTCCAAATACAGCCATGCAGGGGATCATATAAAAATGACTTTTCCTTTGTTCTAAAGCAATCATCAACTATCTGTTCAAAGCAACTGAAAACCCTTTTAAAATAATCACTGGAATATTGCAATGGGGACTTATTTAGGCAGTACCTAAGCAAAAGAACTCTTAGTTTTTAAGCTCTGGTCTGTAAAACCTCTATAAAAGCTTTAACTTCCTGCTAGCACAGTCACATGAATGTTTTGGCTTTTTGGGTTTTTATTGTTTTGTTTTGCTGTTTGTTTGTTCTGTTTTTAATATTGTTGCCAAATGTTTATTCAAGCTTCTTTGGGCTTTTACCTAGGAAGGAGTAAATAAATATGCAAGAAACTAAATCAAGCAAACAAAGACCTTAAGTGACCATAAGTACATAACTGCTAGCTTTTGAGTGCCAAGCACAACTGTAATTATTAAGAAAGGGAGATTAGTTGAACTGCATACGTGACAAGACGACCCTTATTGTGAAAGCTGACATATCACTCACTGCCAATTGCCAGCAGTCTGTCTCCTCTCTGTAGATCAGCAGCTGCAGCAGGTGAGTTTGGAGTCACAGTTTCAATGACAACATGCCCTGCATCCTCCTCCTTGGACTGCACAAGGCGCAGCGTGAGCCCAACGCTTTGCAGATTCCCTTTCACAAGTTCTGCCTGCAGAGAAAGAAGTCAAAAGTATCTCAGTAAAGCTGCCTGCAAAGATTCATGGCTACTAACAATAATGTAAATTAAATTATATTATTTAAATATCATTTAAATAAAATTATACCATTTATATTATTAAAAACAAATTATTATTTAAAAACCACGTTAGGACATCCATTTAAGATTATCACCTAATTGATTAACTGTCTACCAACTAAGTTTACACCTTTGGAGATATTCACAAAAAGCCCGAGTCCAAAATAAAATATTATGACTAAACACAACCTCATTATCCATTTTATTAGGAGCACTGTAGCATCAATCCAGGTATCACTCAGAATGTACCCCATTTGTGTTATAAAGCCTAACACTATGAGCAGCTCTCCAGTAGTCTGTGCAAAAGGGTGTTTGGAGTGACAAAATTCTTATGTACTTACACATTGCTAAAGTATATTTAGAACAAATCTCAATTAACAAATAGCCTAAAAAGTTTCTTCAAAGACTCAAACCCTTCCCTCATACATGTCTTGCAAAATAAATACAATTTAAATTTTAACTCAAATAACCTCAAATACTTTAAAAAAACAAACAAACAAACAAAAAAAAACCAACAAGAACAACAAAAAAAAAAGACAACTGAGGTGTTCCTGTAGTTGACTTTCAGATAACAGACCAAGGAGACCCAGGTAGTGATCAATTGTTTACAGACCTCAGTGCCTGAGATCTTTGGCAACTTTTTTCCTAATAAAAGCAGTCCTTAATGAATTTAACAATATCCTGTTTTCCCCTAAAGCACATTCCTTTTAGACTATTTCAAATGACTGTCTACCATCATTCCATCAACATATATTCTATTTGAAAGGGGAACTCATATGTTTCAGCTTCAAGGATAGAAATTTAATTTGCTTTTTTGATTTCCAAGAACAGAGAGGCTGACAGTGTAGAAACCTCCACAGGAAATTTTGTATTTGGTTTCAATCTATTGAGTTCAGGTAGACAGCCTTCTCCTCCGTCCTTCTTCATTTACTTTGCTGCTATTCAATTGTGGATGTTTGAACTGTCTGAAGCTGAGCCTCGTCTTTGGAGGATATGTTTATTTACTCAGTTTGTGCAATGGCTTTCCAAAGATGAAGTGGATTACTCAGCTCAGTCCATGGCTGTCACTCCTTTCCTATAATTTTAACAGCACCACATCTTGGTTTTTTGTTAACTATAGTTCAGTTCTTTATAGAAATAAAAATGCTGTGCTGCTTGGCAGTTTGCTTAAGAACAGCACTGAGTTTGAAGAAGCAGACTTGCATTAACTTTCTAAGCTTTGTCACTATTCTCTGCATTTCCTACAGGCACTTACTCTTTTTTCTCAAACTCCTATTGTGAATACACAGTAATGTAAGTAAGAATAACAAGACCAATATAAGCATAAATGCTGTTCCCAGGTTTAAGGTTACTTCAAAATGAAACAAGTAAATAGCTGCCTACAGAAACAACCTTGATGGGGTTCTTGGGTTGATGTTTGTTCATTTGTTTAAATGCCATCCTCATTTACACCAAAACCACTGTTACATAATTACATTTCAAAAATTAAATAATAAACTCCTAAGTGTTAAGAAACAAAGAAGAATTAGAAATGTCTGTGGAAGAACACAAACTTTTTTTGTAAAAAAAAAGAATTGCTCTTCTGCTTTAGTCCTTTATTTATATGCAATATAGCTTTAAGCTGGCAACCCACAAATGTTGCAATGTCCTGTATGGAAACAACATAAACAATTACTGCAATTTCAAACAACACTAATTGAATATTTTAACTGTCAAAGAAACAAATGACATGAATTTGCTTTGGCAGCACGCAAAGCTGCAACAAAAACAACATCCAAAGATCACAATAATGTAACTGCACATTCTTATCAAACAATGAGGAAACCATTATTTCTGAGCTTTGCTCAGAGTCCAAGTACTCAAATCTCAGTTTTCCTACGATGGTTCCTTTGTAAGACTCACTCTAAGTGATTAAGCTTGAAAAAATATTTCCAAATCATTGTGTTTGAATAGAAGAGGAACTATCATAATGAAGATCAGGAAGTAAACTCACATTTAAGGAATGCTGACAAACACGAAAATTACAAAGGGCTGAAAACCGAATTATAACCACTTTTTCCCCTAATTTTTGTTAGCACAATGAAGTAGAAAGCTGTTTAGTGAGAGAATTCTGGGAAAGTAATGGATGCTTAGACAGAACAGTGAAGGGAAGAAAATCCCAACAAAAACCTCGAGATGGTTTTCCTTTTAACACCATGTTATTCTGGCCATTTAATTATACTCCTTTAGGGAGTCATCTATTTTGACCGCATATAGTTTCTTCTGAAATCTTACACTAGTTCTGTATCTCAACGCCCAGAACTGGAGCTCATTAGTAAGACAAGATGTTTGAGAGTCACACCCATCCAGGATAGACACCCTGTTAGTTTTCCATGGCAGCAGGAGAGACATTGCTGTGAGTTTGTTCACAACACGAGGTAACTCTTGTCCACTCAGTCTCTGAGCAGAGCAGAGAATCACCCAACTACTGAAGGAAGGTGGCCATCACAACACTGTCACAGGAGTTACCTCAGGCAAACCTACCCCTTTCTTTTACAGTTGGATAATTCCTGATCTGTTCAAAGAGTGGCCCAAAGTGTTAAGCCACAGAAAGCCACAAGTCTTGTCTGAAAGAGAACATCAGGAGGAAAAGAAGAGCTGGTGTTGCAGTATCTAGTGTTTTGAAGATAGGCAGCAATGACCTCTAAGCACTGTTGGTACTTGAAATCATGGCAAAGTGCATGATGAGCAGATATTACAAAGGAAGGGCATAGTTAGACAGTAAAAAGGGAAAAAAAAGTTACCAAAAGCTCTTTTTTTCAGAATTTGCTGGTACAGACTCTCATCCTCTTGAGCTCCCTTTGAATCCAAGGGCTCCTTTGAGCAGAGCTACATAGTGGATGACTCAACAGTGAAAATATTCTGTAGTGCAAAGTCTAGAAACCCCTGAGGTGATCCCCAGCATTTCACCCTTCCCTCCTCCCCCAGGGAGGGACCACATGAAAGAAATGAGGGACAGCTGGGACCCAAGATACATAGGTATCTCTGAACATTTGGCTCCCATGCAGGGACATGGCCTGCAGATTACAACGCGTATGACTCACTGATGGCAAGGAGACTTCCAATATTCCAGCAGTATCTGATGGAAAGCTGTTTTGGAAGGAGAGAGCCTTTGAACACAACAAGCAAAGTTCATCTCAACTTTTTATTAACTTTGGCAGAGTCACAAGCTTTCTCATGAAGTAAACTGGCCTTATTTATCAACCCAAAACAGATGAATAGTTTCCGTGATTATTCTTTCTGGCAACTGCAAGTAATACCACGTTATCTCAGGGTAAGATGAATGCAGGTGAAGACCATTTTGAGCTTTCAAACACCCTCCACCCCAACAAGTACACTCACAAACCCAAACATCTTTGTATACCCAGCAAAGCTACTTCATGCCTTTCTGTCTCCCCCTCAAATTAAGACCTGTTAATAAATGTGAAGAGCCAAAGAGCTATTGGAACACAAAACATGAGGAGGATGAAAATCAGCTAAATGACACAGAGGTTAGAAGAAAATTGCTGATAATGAAAGGACATTTATTATCAAGAAACCTTGCTGAAGGGAGAAAAACTAACAGCTGCACCCAGGAGAAAGGGAAATTTTAACCAATTATAGCTATATCATATTAAAGCAAGTTTATTTTAATTTGATCTAATTAATAGCTCCATTTTACTAGTTCCTGCAAACCTCAGTAGTTATTTAAATAAGGAGCAAGACAAAACAGGTATTAGTACTTCGTTGTCAGTGTGTTTTATTTTGAAAGAGTTAGAACTAAACTGTATCCCAGAACTGAGAAAATATACCTGTTTTTTTAAAAAAAGGCAAGCAATCCCCAGACTATTTATTAAATACTTGCTGAGATTAAGATGCAACAAAACAGGAGTGATTATCCTGGGGGAGAAAAAAAAAAAAAAAAAAAGGAACTAATTTCCTTAGTGTTTTATTATTAAAAAAACCCCAAAAACAATAAAACAAGAGGACGTAAGATGACCATTAACTTTAAAATTAATAGAACATTTTGATGTGGAGCTGTGAATGCTTGACTTTTACATGACAGAGTCCTTAAGTATTAATTTCACAGCCCAGGCTTTAGTTCATTTATATGCACCAGTGTATGAGGCACTGCAGAGCATAACCCCACTGCTACTTTCAGTTCAATACTGGACGTATGCTTTGGAAACACAATGCAGGAGAAAATTATCTTGTGTCTCACAGCCTTTCCTTGCCTCAGCCTTCTTGTTCTGAAAGCCTAGCAGCTGAATATCAGTGAAAATCAATTTTTCCAAACCTTTTTAAACATACCAATACTGAACTCCACAGCTCCACAGTGATTAATCAGAAGTTTATAGCTTGCTAGTATCATGTAAATGGCCAAATATTTATATGAGTGTCAAAACACAATGCAGTTTTAATCTTCAAATGCTTCATTAAATTATCAGTCTGAAATAATTTATGAATACAACAGGACGATAAACAAGCATCCGTTTTATAGGCAACAGACAAATGTGATGCCATCTCATTTACTATTTATTCCAAAACTGTACATCTGAATTTAGATTATGATTTATTTCAGAGGTAAGAATGCCACCAGTAATACTGTAGTCTTGTAAGTAGAATGTAAGTTAACATTAGATACAACACTTCCATTCAGAATTTCTAAGACAAGACATAACAAATAATGTCCATTAATAAATACAGAGATTACAACATCTAGGAAAGTGTATGAGAATCTCTAACCAGCAGTGCAACAGCATTCAGCTAAACTTTAAAAACTATTATGTGCATACAAAAATAGAAAATCACAAAATTAAGCCACAGCAGGATAATTAGAACATAAGACTTATTCCTGCTTGTTTT
The DNA here is from genome assembly GCF_017639235.1 of Corvus kubaryi. Lineage (NCBI taxonomy): Eukaryota > Metazoa > Chordata > Aves > Passeriformes > Corvidae > Corvus > Corvus kubaryi. The sequence goes on from NW_024580672.1 coordinate 17,288,052, forward strand.
CAGGAACTAAAAAGGAAATTGTTTTTTTGAAAGCTTAATTTTACTTTGTAACTAATATTCTGTACTTGCTTCACTATTTGCAAGTATTAACATAGTAAATCCACTAGAATTTAGTAAGCATGTCATATTCTTTTGAATAAATGCTAAGAAAAGTTTGATCACCCAAGCAAAAATAAGGAATCTTATTTTACTGACTTTACATCAACTAAAAGAATACTGTTTTTTCAAATCCTTCCTATTCCCTATCAGGGAACGTAACGCACTCTATGTAGCAGAAACTGAACCCATGTCAGTGCTGTACTACAGATAAAAATATTATTTTAGTCAAACCATCGGAGTTGCCAAAGGGGATCTTAAGTATTCTTGCAAGGCATGGTCTAATGTGTTTTGAGGAAAAAGAAGTGAAAATGTCTGTGAAAATGTCTGTAAAGTATTACATTCTTCCAGACAACCCTGCACACCAAGAGGAGAGGAAGGAATATTTCATGTCAAAAACCCCCAAAACATTAAAGTCCAAAACTGGGAAGCAGTTTCTTCTTTTCTGAAGACTCAGTTATTTTTATTATTGAAAAAAGGTTTTTGGCAAACATCTTTAAAACATGGACTTCGGTATTATTGCTTTTTTCAACCCTATTACTGAATGCAGTTATTATATATGACCTGCAGAGCAAAGTGACTGAGATTATCTACGGGGAAGAGGAGGCAGTGAAAGGAAATGGGTATCGCCACACTCACGATTTGCTCCTTAGGAACACTGGACACAAAAGAAAGAAAATCCATTTCTTTTAATGTTCTGGGAGGATTTCAATCTATGGTTTAGAAAAGGAGTAGATATTTTTCTTCTCCTTGTGACACAGCCCTGAAGCCCAAAAACAGAGTGCCAATGTAGCACAAGTCTTTTTCAACCTCTTCTCCAGCCCTCCTGTCCATGGGGCACGACAATCCCTGACGTGTTCTGATGCAAACCTTGACTAAGGAATGCATGATGACAGGAACACTTTCATTTGCCAGGCATAGAGAAAACTCCCAAAAACAGAAAGAGAGGAAAGTTTTCTGAGCATCCAAGAGCTAGCCCTGTTCTTGGGCTGCTTAAATAGCTCAGTAGTCAATGAAGTATGTGCTGAGAATCAATTATAAACTGTGTTCACTGTCTTACACATGCACAGGTGTAACGATGCAGATGTATGGATGTGCCTCCATCTCCAGATTTAACCAGTGTATTTCACTTAGCAGGTTCAGAAATGTTGAAACACACTGACAGGAGGTTTAAATAAAATAAAAAGCTGTAGTAATACTTATAGAATGACTATACAGTATGACAAACAATGAGAAGGAAGGAAATAATCTCTGCAATCAAATTAAATCTACATAGGAAATTGACTTAAGATATTCACTCATTAGAAAAAGACTGATGGCAATGCAATGTAAAAGATAATACACTGGATACTTAAAACATCAGTGTACATCACAGCGAGAAGCAGTATGCCATTCTAAGAAACCAACATATACTAGAAAACACATTTACAAACTTGGAAATTAATTTACTGATTTGTGAAATAATTTTGTCAAATTGCTAATAAAAGACTGCTTGAATAAAAATCTGACTTTAATTTTTTTTAGTTGAAGTTAAATCTAAAGTTGTTACTGTTCCAAAATTTGTATCAAGACTTCTATGACAGTAACACACTCTTTTTTGCTATGTGATCCTTCCTCCATACCAAAGATATACACACTAATAGTATCATTCAAGTGGAAATTTTAATGTATGTTTCCACCATTCCCAGGTTTACACTCATTCAGTTAATTTGAACAATCATTTTGATTTGTCCCTATCATTTTTTTAGTAACTTAACAAAACATATTAGGCAAATATGTTGAATGAATATGTATTTTTTCTCGATATACAGAACAGTGGATGAAGGGCGTGTGTGTAATTTTTTTCCCCAAAAAACTAAATTCATTAATACACTTCAACATTTAAATATATATGTGTGAATAGAACTTTCAATAAGAAATCAAAAGGAAACTATCTGCTGCATATAAAAAAAACCCCTGTTGAACTGCAATCCCAATTATTGTTTTTGCACAATTCCTTTTACAGTCATAACTGAGCAACTGCCGAAAATATATTCTTGCACCCATTTTGCCTGAAAGAAGAAATTTGATGATATTATTAAAAATTTAACATGCAAAATCAAAGTAAGTTTGGAAAAGCTACTAACTGTAAAATGGACTTTCACCATAAGGAGATATCACCAATAAAAATAAAATTTCAACCACCTTTTCCTAATTTCTCTTTCTGTTCTATGCCCCTTATTTGAGAGTTAAACCATTCCTTACCTTTACCCAGTGATCAATGTAGTGCTTGCAGTGGGTTTCTGGACCAGGCTGATCCTTCAAATTTTAGACAGTTTTAATTAATTGTTTTTTGCTTAACCTGGTGTTCTGCTTTCCTCCACTGCAGCTCTTACTCTGTGCTGAAAGCCCAAGAGTCAGGAGGGTTTTTCTGTACTCACAGCTGTCCTGAGCAGATGTTCACTTGCTTAATCCCCTAAAAAAAGTCAGCTTTCCACACTGCTCACTTTTCTACCCAAAACTCTGAAAAACACATTCTGTCCTGAAACCAATTTTCATCAATAAAACAAAGGAATCAGCCAATACTCAAAATCATCTTGAGACTAATTATTCACACAATTTTTCTAGTACAAACGTTTGCAATATCAGAAAATAAGTTCTTCAGCTTGTTTCCTTTAATTCAACACTGCCCATTTTGCAATTTCTGCATTTTTGACATATATTTGCATTCCATACCCTATCAGCTGGAGCAGCTTTATAGGACTGGCTACACCTTGGTATCTTTTATGAGTGTCACTGAATGAATACTAAAGTTCCTTTATAAAGGAATTCTGTAGAATGACCCACTTCTAATACAATGGATTGACTCGTGTTCATCCACCATCACAAGGATCTCTGCAAGCTTTGTGTGACTGACATTGACTTCTTAAAGGGAGTTCTGAGAGCTGAGAGCAGAGGAATGACATGGTCATTTTGAAAGGCACAGTTTAAGTTAAAATCTCAGAAATTAAAACATTCAGAATAAAGTTAAGAAAGAAATACTGGAGTCCTAATAGCACTAGACCTTTAAAAGACCATTTTTAACTTGTAAAAACACCTCAGTTCCAGAAAAAGATTTTTTTTTTTTTTTTTAAATTGTGGTTACTGTTCTCCCAGTGCATCATCTCAGCAGATGATGCACATGACCTCCACACCACTTTCCCATTGCTTCTCCCCTTCACTAAGAGCTATAAAACCCAAAAGCAAGCAACCAACAACCCCCCAAACACACACATGAAACACCTTTGCCTTCAAAAGATTTCTTACATTTACTGGCATCTGGAAATGGCTGGTAGGCGATTGGCTCTTATGTTCTTCAGTGACCAAAACATTGAAACATATATGCTGACTTTAAGCATGTTGGTCTGTGTTCTGATGTCAAATTGGTCAGCACAAGATGAATTAGGCCGCTCTGAGTTTGATGTTGAGACAGCACTAAATCTTAGTACAGATAAGTTTGCACTGCTCAGTTATTTCAGGTATATTAATATTAAAGCGCAGTACTTCAGTTGCTTTGAGAGTGTCTAATATTTTTACTACTCTCTACCATTTTTAATCTTGTCCATTTAAAGTATCTTTAAGCATAACATAGGATTTTCTCCAAGCTATACTGGCAGCAGTTTTTAAGAGACAGAATTTCCCATTAATGAGTACATCACGTTTTGGCCGCCACAATTAATTAAAATGTAAAAGAAGGTAAAATTAATTAAAAATTAATTAACAAAATTACTTTCTCTTTAAAACCCAAACAGCATTATTGATGAAAAAGTCTGTACAGCAAATGTGACACAGAAAGACACATCAGGCTTGATGGACTCTCTACCTCTGCTTTCCTACAAAGGTCTGGAATAGCCACCAGCTGTTTTGTGGATTATTAGGAACAACAGCTTTTGATGACAATAAAACAGTGAAAAAAGGGAAGTTTTTCTGTTAGTCTTTGTAGCCTTGTGAACTGTGGTCTGTGCATGGGGAGACAACGATCTCAGACAAACGTTGCATTTTTCCTGCTTGGTTTGTTTTATTTTTAGGAAGAAGTGTATTTATGGATAAAGGTCTTGATATTTTCTTACTAGTCATCTTAAATAGCAAGGCAGTGGGACTCATTTTCTGGTGTACATGATAGCTTGTAAAACCCAAAAAATACAAGTTACAAAATATTTTTGTAATTTCATTCTGAAATGAGTTACATATTGGACCAAGATCGTATTTAAAATAGTAATTCATTAAGGCCACAATACTGCAAATGTTATGCACATGTCTAACTTCACCATCATGAGCTATTTGTCTGAAAATAAATGTGACAATTCATCGTAGCAAAATTAAACATCTGCATGTCTGCCTGATGAGCACTGAAAACATTTGACATCAGCAAAATCCAGAACAGGCTTGTTACAGAACAAACTGAGGAGCTGTATCTTATTTTGCCCAGTACTTCTGACACATTGCAGGTGCTCTTCAGCTAAGCCACTGCTTAAAAAATTGCACCTTCCAATTGCATGGTGAAGCAGGTTACACGACATGCAAAAAGCAAACTGTTTAGCAATTATCATGAATTGCTGGGGCATTCTTACAGCAATTACAGGACAAGAATGGAGGAGTTAACGACAAACAAGGCAGCAGAAAACCTGCATTTAACTTTGAAGTGTCAAAAGCAAGTAAAATACAGGCCTTCAGTTTTAGGTGGAGCTCTTCTTTGCAGAGCAATTTAGCACAAACATCAACATAGCTCTTCTTTAAGTCCTCTTACTCACTGACATCCTTTTAGTCTTTATTAAACCCAACTCTGATGATTTCCTTTGGCCCTGAAGAAATGGAAAAGACTGATTTTTTTTTCCTAATGTTATATCACCATGTAAGTCTTTGATAGGTAAAAGGCTTCCTCCAATATTGCTTAAGCATTACTTGGTCATTACATAAATATTTAGTGCAAAACTCAGGTAGTCTAAAAAGAAATACTGAAATAAGACTACTAAGTTCATTAATAATACCATATGTGACACCAAACCAATAAAACCTTTACTTTGTTATGAATCACTGGATTGCAAATCACAGATAAAGGAGATTAATGAAAACCTATGAGTTTAGGCACTGTGAATAAGTGCACATGAGAGGTCAACCCAGGGTTTTGTTCATCTCCAAGGTGGAAGCAAAAAACCTGAAAACATTCAAGTGTATGCATTAAAAGTAAACCCTCTAAAACAGTACTTACTTATATGTATCTTGGAAGCACCTAATCAACGGTGATAACACAGCTACTATTAATCTTCCTGGAATAAGCTCAACATATTGGACTATCAGGTAAGGTTCTTGATAATGGAAATAAGAGACATAATGAAGAGTTTTCTCCACACACAGAAACCGCTTGGCAATTTCGATTATCAGAACCAGCAGCATTAGCTATCTGAATACTGACATGGATATTTACCATCAAAACTAAAAATACAAAAAGTTATTATCCACTGCAATTACAATAATGTGCATCACAGATGCTAGTCTCCATGGAAATCAGATATACAATGTAATTAATATGCACTAGAAAGTAGTCACTTTTAGATTTCAATAATGGGCGTAAAAGTAACATTTTAAAGGGCTTAGAAGTTACTTTCCTGACAGAAAAGCTACATTCTCACAAACAAACCATTATGACTGCAGATAATACAAATTACACTCTTATCAATAACACGGCCAAAGCAATAGGGACCTCACATACACCTAGAACCTACATAACCACACAATTTGAAATACCACAGAAGTTAAGAGAACAGTTTGTTATTTCTGCACTGCATAAACACACTATTTTCTTGGCAACTGGTACATGTCTCATCAACATTAATGGCTAGATGGCTATTAAAGCAAAGCACAAGCCTGAACAATATCCTGCGTGACCCAGTGAGTGTTCAGACTCCCACATTCCCACTGAACTAGCTAAACCCAAAGGAACTAAAGCAGATGTAGTAAAATGATTCGTGATCTTAACAGCTCTTCAGAGATTAAATAGAAGACCCATCTGTATCAAAATGAAGTTTCTGTTGCATACAGCCCCAGCCCCACCCTTTGCCCGGTAAAACCAGATCCACACTTTTCTTCTGAAATTCTGCGTTACCATGGCCAGAAAAAATGAGGATTTGTATTTAATGTATTCCAAATAATTCCTACACGAAGGCCAAGGTTTTGTATATAATAATCTTTCTGTACCTAGAAAGGCAGCCAAACTACACTGAGTTGTTTTCAATTAAATTCTGGACAAAACACTGCAGTATAAACACACAAATATATAACCAGTAAAGATTTCCACAGCCATACATCTATTTCTGGTTATTTTGTTGAACACATCACATGAAATCAATTTATTTACAGTTATAGGGCACAAGTCGCTGGCAGGCAGTGAAACAGCAGCTCAATGTCACATCTAATTAGCAGCACCAAGACAACAGCACACCTAGAAACCAGACTTTCATTCTGTTACTGACCATCACTTATAAAAATTGCCACAACTATTAAACTGAAAATATCTTTACATCAACATACTGACAATTCACTTTGCAAAAGAAATCAATACCCAGCTCTATCTCCTCTGCACTTGAAGAATAATCCAGATTATTTTTTTAAACACATAAAGATCAATTCCCAACAGCTACAAAGAATGATTTAGAAACAGAACATTAGCTATAAATTGGAATCACATACCAGCCAGCTTTGCAACTGAGCTTCTAAAAACGCTTCATGAAAATCCAAACATCTGAACTTTTCACAGAAGGGATCTTTGTGTGCAGTTTTCTCTCCACGCAATCAAAGTGACCATAACTTCCTAATAAAAAGTAGGATTTCCTTTCCCTATAGTCAGCTATCTGAATGACAAGAAATCAATTTCTGTAACTACATCTTCTCCAGAAAGCAATTTTAGATCTCAAACCACTAACACTAAAGCATGTAAAAGAGCTAAAAATAAATATTCTTCCAGAAACAGCTTATTAGGAGTACAACAAAAAAAATTACAAGAGGAACAGAACACTACCCATAGTGGAAGTAAAAGTTCATTCCTTTTGACCTTTTTTTTTTTTTGTATCTTCTGGCTCAGGGAAGTAATATATACCATTTCCTCATCTCCCTTTGGTAAGGTAAGTGAAAGAATGAATAGGAAATTATGTCAAGCTTAAAAACTTCTTTTACTTCAGCACTCGCTATAACTTCATACACTCTGGTTTTATGCTCTATTAGTTTTAAATTAGCAACAGATTTTATTGATAGCTAGTGAAATATATATGAAAAATACCCATGAGATTTTGTAAAGCAACATCTTTCTACTTCCCTTTTCCCCTTCTTTCCTCTGTCACCAGAAACCCAACTTGCTTGGGACTGTGACCAATTACCTCTCCCAAAGAATTCAGAACTCACACATTTAATTGAAAAATCAAACAAAGGATTAGTCAATACTGTACAATGTTTGAGAAACAAATCTAACTTAAAAAAAAAATCATACTGAAGAAGGTATGAATAATTCAGCTTACTTAATTTCAATGACCTTTATTAAAAAAAAAAAGAAAATTGCATCTAAGAAGCTGATGAAAACTTGTAAAATAATTTGAATACTTGGTTCAGACCATGCTACTATACTTTTTTGATCATCACCGTAAAGGCATTGGTGAAACAGGCCAAAAAAGGCATCGTTCATAAATGGCACATTCAGTACTAAGTATTCAAAAGTCTGAGGTTTTTCTTTTAGAGTGATGCTCTTAAAAATACTTCATTTGAAAACCTACAAGCTTAAGACATTAGGACTCTATAGAAAACACAAATGTGCAGTGTGATGAATGACAAAATATCTCACAGTAAAAAAGAGAGTAAACCCAACAAAATTTTTAATAGCAAAGCTTCAGGATACAAAATTACAAATTTAATCATCAGCTTGCTCCCAATGTTATACAGCCACTTTCCTCCCACTAGAGTTCAATATTTTTTATAACCTCTGCAACACACTAAAAAAACCTACCAGAAAAATTACATTCAGTCAGAGTTTAGAGGAAAAAAAATAAAGGGGTAAAACGACTGTATATATAGAGATGGGAAGAGAAAGGAGACTGGAGATGGAACTAAAAAAAAAAAAAAGTCAGACCTGGACTGGAAAACTGCAGTTTGTAAACCCATGGCTGCACTACGATGGCAAAAGACTTATAATTTTCCCATTCCCATGACCTCTGATTAATAAAATGTAATTAATTTACATCAACTACCAAGAAACCAATGGATTAAACTCAGCTTTTCAATTATTTGTTTGCAATGTTACATTTGGTAGAGACCTCCATGCATATATTACACTATATTAAGAAAAGAATTGCCTTTTTTGCATGAAAAAGAAAAAAAGAAAGACAATTTTGGAGCTAAAAAACCAAAACTATCAATGCTTACTTTAGGAGTCTGCTAGTCTGCAATGCTCAAAGAAAATCGTAATGAATAAACATGTGTGTTCACCATGCACAGCTTGCCCTTCTTCATGAACTCCTGAAGTCCACAAAACCAGACAATGACTTACATACTTTCATACCATTTGATCAAGAGCATTACAAAGTAATTAAACCTCAGGTAAGTCTACACTATTAAGGCAGACAAACATCAAAATTAACTGTAATCTAGATACTTTCAGCAGAAGCATCATTATTTTTTGCCATTTTCATACAAGGACACGTTTCTGAGTTGAAACAGTATTTTGCGTAGAAAGCAGTCCCAGGTTAAAAATGGCATGCAAGGATCATGATCTGAATATAATGCTAACATCAATTAGTAAGTTGCTAATAATTATTGAGAGAGCTATGGTTTTATTACACAGAGAGTAAAGTACCACGCCCTTTACAGGCCCTTCTCCCACCAGATTTCATAACCCAACATCCTTCTATTTCCATTTCCCCCTTCTCTCCTCCTTCAGCAGAAATCCAGCTTGCTTGGGACTGTGGCCAATTACCTTCTCCAAAGATTTCACAACTCACTCATTTAATTGAAAATTGAACAAAGAATCAGTCAACACTATACAATGCCTGTGAAATAAATACAACTTAAAAAACCCCATACAAATAGCAAAGCTCTGAGGACACAGGGCCAAGGAGAGTAACAAGGACTAGAGCCAAGCTAGGCCACCTTCTTGGCTAAAGTCTCTGCCTGGGTAAACACATCTTTCCCAACAGAAGTTGAAAGTCTATTTTACAAATAACTGTGCTTTCATTAAAAAAAATAAAAGGCATTATACAGGCATACAGACACTCAGAGGAATAAAAAAAGGAGACATAGCTAAATTAATACACAGACGAGACTCTTCCACTGAGCAATGAGACACTTCGAAATGGATATCAAAATTATGCCTCCAGATTTCAGTGACACTCACTCAGTTGACACAACTACCTCAGTGTAGTGTGGCTAAATATGATTTTCTGAAATTTTTAAATAAAAAATTGCACTCCTGACAATAACCAATTAAAAATAAATCTTTACACTAGATAAGACCCCTAGCCAACAGTCACATTACACAATATTCAAGATAAATGGCAGCAATACTTGAAAAATGGAACTAAAGGTATGTTGGGGAAGAGGTGAAGTGACAGAAACTCAAAAAAAGCTTGTCTGCATCTATAGTGCACCACCCACGCACATTTTGCATATCAGCCACTCTCTCTCTTACAGAAGGCATTGCTTTGAAGTATTTCTGACCAACTGATAGTTACTGGCTGCCTGCTCATTCAGCATTCTCAACTGCTATTCTTTCCTTAATAAATGCTATGCAGAAATGCATGATACCTATAGATACATAAAAAGATGTCTGGACACTTCAAGTTCATGATCTACTTGCGAAGTTTTGGCTTTTCTGTAATGACAAATTAACCACTGCTCTCCTATTCTGGGTTTATGCTGATGCCTCAAGAGAAATTCCACCTACAAAAAAATTCAATCCATTCTATTGACAGCAGAAATTTATACTCCTGAACTTTGCATTTGTCAATACATAACACCTGAATCTTACCTAGTAATCTGTAGAACTGCTAGACACCAGTCATCAGGAAAGCACATAGCAAGAAAAAAAGAATCTAGCTTTCCAAAGGAGGAAGAAGTTCTTTCAGAAGCTGGTTGGTAAAGTTACTCCCCAATAAAATGAAAAAATAAAAAAAGTAAGAGTGCCAAGTTGCGATGTCAAAGAGTTATTTCTGATATAGACAGAAGAGAAGAAAGAGAAAGGAACTTGCTTGCACTTCTCCTGTTCTACCACTGCCTTGCTGAAAAGGAGGGCCAGGATAAAATCTCTTATGACCCAAACAGCATCCTTCCCTACACTGTTCTTCCTGCTGCCACAGCAGCATTCCTTGAGTCTCTTCTGTCATAGATTTAAAATACATACCTCAGCATTTGAGGAGTTATATACCAGGTTGAGGATTTGGCAAAATCAAAAAAGAGCCTTTTGCTCCGCTAAATTATTCCTGAACATGCAGAAAAGTGTGTATTGTGTCCAGGACACATTTCCAGTGCCTTTATGGGTTACTACTCCCATCTGTTAAAAGAAATAAAACAAATCTCTGTGGAAGTAAATTTTTTCTTCCTAGCAAGAATCAGGTTCTTAATTTTCTGATAAATCTCATTTATTTTCATTACAATTACTAGATATGAGGGAATGTTGCTTTAATGACCTGTCATAAAATCTGTTCCTCCTAGCAGCTATTTTTGAAGCTCGGCAATTAATTACAACTCTTGGTTACCTCAGTCATATGCAACCAAGACTTTTGGTTCCGCATATACTTCTACACAGCAGTTGGCAAGAATCTGAATGCCTCTGCTCCCAACTGCAGCCAAAAGTTTGCTCCTAGTTATTACAAACATTTTCAGAATATTTGCTATTTCAGATTCTCTTCCAAAGCTAAAGCTTTATGAACTCTAGTGGAAATACAAACATTTATCAAGCTAGGCAAAAAACTTGTTTTAAAAATGAGTTCTTTTCTCAAATATTGTTTTACAAGGAATAAAAATCCATCATAGATGTTTTCATGTCTTGGCTATACACCCATTGTAGCCAAAGTGAAGAAGTTTAATATTACTTTCTCTCTCCAGCAGGTCTGTACCTCAGGTGTCATCTTGATGCAATTTAATTGTTTTTAGGCTAAAATTGCCTCTAGGCTGGACTGCCTGCTACACAAAGAAAGTTTATTCCATCTGAAGCCAAGCCTACAGATACATTCTTAGGCTAGTCTGAAGACTACATTAGTCTTTTTGTGAATTATTTTTCTTTAACTAGTCACAATCAGTTCAGATAGCTCTGCTGCCCTCCCGTCCCTGTGTAACAGTATACTCTGTCATGGACTATTTAGCAAAAGTGGAAATACAATTAGAAGAAAAAAGACTTTTTTATCAACAAGCACTGCCTGACTGTGCTCAGGAAGAAGGTCTGAGCCAGCTTAGCCCTGACCTTGCTGGAGCTGGGACCAGATTACTTCCCTTCTGTTCTAAATTACTGACTCTAGTCTAGTAACCAAACAGATACCTTGTCCAGATACCACTTTAATCTTGTTTTGGATTATATATATATATTTATAAAGAAATGCTTGGATTATATATCTATATTTATAAAGAAATGCTTGAAATCAAGCCAATTTTTCTGCTGAAGCCAGCTGCTCAATGTTTGTGATAGTACAACCACATATTTCCTGGGAGTTTCTCAAACCTGTAGATAACATACATTAATCAGGCACTTTAAAGATTCCATACTATCCTATGCTCCCTTCACATGTAGCTCACATAGTTATATAAAGTGATTGTTTTTAGTTTACAAGCTGCTGTGCAGACTATTCCTGATATATTCCCACAGATGTGTGATTTAACTGCTGTGGAACCTAGAAACAGATTTCTGCAATTGCTCTCTAAATATCAACTTTGTTATTTCTTGACTCTGTTATAGATCACTGGAGCTATAAGTGCTGATGAACTTCAGGTAAGTCAATTCCAATTTCTCAAGGATCATTTATTGTATTTGCAAGTACCTACATTTTTTAACATATGCTCAACTTGTTATGCATCAGACTTCCATCTATATTTAACAGAAGTAGAAAAACTGATGTTTTTCATTTTATCTATATATATATTTACTAAGTGCATGCAGTTACTTTTACACAAGAAGTGCATATGCATATTTATAATATATATGCTTCTAGATGGCTTCTATAATTAAAAGAACTCCAACAAACAAAACACACAAAAATACTTCTGCATATCTGCCTCAGGTTTCTAAGGACTTAGGTTTTTTTCTTTTCTTCAGCCTGGGAAAATCTATAGCTTCGATTAACATCAAATGGATCTGAGGGTGCACAGACATGATATTTGTTCCATCTAAAAATGGAAAGGGATGACCTAAGTATAGATCTGAATATACTGACTTTTGGTTAAAGTATCTGTGAAGACATTCATAGTTCATAAATTCTATTTATCTCACCCAAACTCTGACAGAGGCAGCCTGTTACCAGATTGCATTAAGGGAAATGCTCCATTTTCTGATGATGATTTACTCCTGATCACTTCTGATCTGCAGGTGCCCTTTGCAGAGCATCACTCTGCTCCCTCTAACCTTTATACACCAGGTGACCTTTTAGTCATTTCATTTGTGTGACGGGAATCGGCAGTTCCAGGTTTGATCCCCAAGGCTTTTCCAGGGCAATTGCTGCGCTGCCCACTCACATTATTCTCTTAGTGCTCTCTGCCATCGTCACAGAGCTCTGGGAGAACATGCACTGCACTTGCCTCATAACATTTCTGCTTATACATTTTTTTTAAATTATGGAAACTATTTTTAAGATACTTGGTCATCATTAAGAATCACTTATCTCGCACTGATAATTATCTTAATATTCACTTTTGCCTACGAAGTGAGATTTCACTCCTGCTACTCTACAGACACAGAACAGCCACAGTAACTGGTATGCAGTAACCAGCGGAAATTGTAACAACGTAAATACACCAAGCATTGTTCTCAATCACTCTGTGTGGCCTCCACGTGTTGAGCTCCACCAGAACTAGAAAAGACTTGTAACACTGAGACAAGCACCTAATTTCTGGTTTAGCTTGTGATTGAAGAGGGAGAAAGAAAGAAAAGATAAATAGTTGATTTAAGATAATGTTCAGTTAAATAATTACATTCTAGGAAGGCAAGATATGACATGTAACAACACTGCATTACCTTGAGTCCAAGAATCTGAACTGCTTAAATCATTTGACTTCATAAAAATAGTTACAATACATTAGAGTGTACTCAGAATAAGGAATTCCTCCCACAAAATTAAAGGCTTTGCTGTCACATTTTATGCTTGTACTTTGACACTTCAACCACAAAACTTAAAATGACTAGACATCAACTATTTGTGGTGTAAGAAAATTCATTTCTATCCCATTGAAGGGCATCAGATACCTACGTTAAAGACTGGTAAGTTTATTAGTTAAATAATTCATATTAATAATTATTTTATAGTTATTAATTAAGCATATTTTTTAAAATCGCCATTCCAAATTTCTTCCTGGTATCAAACCTGATGATGCTCTTGTTTAAGCTAATGTAATTGTTAACTTAGCCAGTGTAAACATAAAAACAGGAATCAGAACCAAGCAGCTGAGATTTCTTGTACAGTCATCTCAGTAGTTACTAATGCCCTCCAAAGTCTATAAACAGGTGAGATGTTTATACTTGGATGCAAGGACAGTATCAGATTCCTGAAGGGCAGAAGTTAAACATCAGCTGTTCTGTGACAACTACAAGCACTTGCCTATCCTTTGACAATCTGCAGAAACTCCAGTGTAATTTTCTCCTCCTTAGCTGCAAGATGAACTTCCAGATGATGAACTGCTTGTGGCAGAAACACTCAGACAAGTTCCCACTGAGCAACTCGCAGTCAGAAAAGAACAACTCTGCAACTCTGTCATGTGTCAAACCTGCACACATCTCACACAGATTTTGGAAGATGACTGGTTTTAGGACAGCCTATGAGCACCAAGTGCCAGTACCTTGCTATTTCTTAACAAGTATTTTTACTCACAGCCACAGGCCTCTTTTCCACAATTTTTTACCCACTCCCAGGCTCTCTCTGGAAAGCGTTTCTGGTCAGTAATTACACATTCAAGCACAGACTTCCTTTCTTCATTATTTTGGGAGACATAACTGTTCACCAACAGAAGGAAAGCATGCCCAACTTGATGAGGTCCTGATTTGGTAGGGAAACATTGCAACATCATTACAACATCCATACAGATGAGTAAATTAGCTTCAATCCAGTTACTACCTCCTTAGTAAGAGCAGATCCCAGTCTCTCAATCTGAAAAGAAAAAGCCTGTGTTAGGCAGAGGTTAGCTATTACAAGGTTATCAGAGAAAATGTATTTTAAAAGTAAACTGGATGGCTGAAGAAGAAAACAAACTACAAACCAATAAGAATAGAACCAGCTTATTTCTCCAAAGGTGGCTGTAGATATCTGTGTTTAAGTTAGTCCCTCCCCTTCCACTCCAGCCATGTGAGGCAGCCTCCAAATGAAGCTGCCAGCTTATCTGGCCATGCAACTTTGCAATAGGATGTAACAAAATAATTTAAAAAGTCATTCCAGAAATAATTTAAAAGTCATTCCAGAAATACTGAATTACCCAGAAACCACTCTGTGTGCCCTGGTCAATAAAACACTGTTATCTCTCTTACAATAAGCCATACTGTTTATACAAACTAAGTTAGCTTTCGGGCATCAGCCATCTATTTATTTAGCAAGACCAGCTATCACTGTAAATCAATTTCTCTGCAAATGAGAAAGACAGCTGCTGTAAAACCTACTTAAAACTCTTTACTGCATTCAGTATTTGGACAGGTTGCAGAACAGGTGACAAGACTAGGAAAAAAAGAGTCACCAGTACCACATCTAGTGACAGTGTTTACTTTTACAAGCATTTCTAAGGAAAAGGTATAATTTACTGTTTTCTTATTAGTTATATATATTTAAACATGAAACTGTATATTAAAAAGTATGACAAGAAAAGCTTACAACTGCCACTTGAACTGGGTACTACCAGGATGATACATAAAATAGTCACCTGAAAGGTAACTCATAGAGCCTGTACTACAGGTTGGCTATTACATGCATAAAACCACAGCAGAAATGAGTATTCTTTTCATATCAGCTCTGTAAAAAGTACTAAAGAAACAAAACTAATCCTGAGCAAGCCTGAAGTTTCATGTAACTTTTGTCCTGGAACAGTCATACAGGGAAGTCTTACTATGGGGTATTCACCCAACACAACCAATTAAAAGGCTGGAGCCTCTTTCACAACTTTGTGAAGAGTCAGGAGGTCACTGCCATGTTTTCAGGGAGTTCAACACCCTGCAAAATATCAGCTTGGAAGACCCCAGCTGGATAGACAGTATCACCAATGGCATCTGCAAAACCACTTGGCTACAAAATCTAATGGAGATTTCAACTGGAATTAAGTGGCTTCAAATCAAACTTATTTCACTATACAAGACAAGTATCTGGTTGCAGAACTCTTCCTAAACCCAAGTACCATGAATTAGCCTTGTTGGCAGCTCTCAAAGTTGGGGGTCTGGAAGTTCAAGAACACAGAGAGCACTAAGCACTATTCAGCACAGCTTCTTCTCACTCAATTAATGGATTTCATCCATGAATCTTTTCATCTACTATTTTAAATTTGAGACTCAGCAAGTCAGATTGGTTGCAAGCAGTCAGTTTCTGCAGTACTCCAGGGAAAGATCACAATGTCAAATTTGGACATAGGGAGAAAAAAGTGCAGGGAAGGGAAGCTCCAGATTTGGATGCACATGATAGATATATCTAGTACTGCCTGCTGCCAAATGCTGCAGTGTGGCAAGTTCCACTTTCTGCCTGCCCAGCGAGGGTCTTCATGCCCAGGGGTGCAGCACAGAACAGCTTCTGATGAGCAGGTAAGAAGTACCAGGTCAGACCGTGACTAGAATGATGACATTGAGTTCTAAAGAACTATCTCAATATACACTGAAATAAACCCCTCTGTCAGTGGGGTTTTGGTGTGGGTTTTTAATGTTCATATTCTACAATCCCTAAGCAATAAAGAACTACAGTGCATTTTCACAGGAGGTTGTTCATTAAATCACAGTAAAGCTTTTTGAAGCCCCAAGTCAAAAAGCTTAAATGTTTAGGATGAGACTGAAAAAATCCTGATGGCCTTCAAGTTTATTTGAAAGACAGATTACAGAATATTATGTAAGGCACAAATCTCAGAACTATTCCCCATTGTATTTACAAATATTACCAAGTTTTACAAGATCATGAATTTTCATAAAAAGTGACATTTTCAAAAAGCCTTTCTTGCTTTAATCCTCCTCCTTTCTTTTGATAGGATTAAATGCTGAAATGGCAGGCTGTAAAATAAGCACACTGAAATGCCAACTGTGAGGCATTTAACTCCATGTATTTACAAATTAACATTTCACAGTTGCTTTAAATTTTGACATTATAGTTTAGTAACTTCAGGCAACTCATTTCAGAAGGGCTGGATTTGATTTACATTATTTTTCATTTTAGATTCATATGTTATGGTACTGGAATACCATTAAGTTTCCCTTAATCCCTGATAAAGGAAATTTAGTTTTATGAAAAGCTGAGAAATATTGCTCTTTTTGATAAACAGGTACCAACCAGCCTGGAGATCATAGCCTATATATCTCTAGGTATACATATGAACAAATTCAAAGTGCAAGATTGAAAGATGGTGTTAAAGGTCATCTCCTTGAGTTACTCCAGTGCCAACCACAATGTTCAGAATGAACTGGAGAAAACATCAAGCAGTATTCATAAAAAAGCACTGGGATGTTTATTTTAATTCTTTAATTCTTTCTATTATTAGTTTACTTCAGAAGATATCTGTGTGCTCCTGAGACAACTGCTGCAAGAGTGAATCCTATGGGCTACCAGATGCGGCATTTTAGATGGAAATTTTTACTTTGCAGAATATGAAATGCAGTTTCAGCATCGCTAAAGTTAATATTTACAGAAGGGATTTCCACAAAAATTGTAATGAAAAACCCAACCAACAACAAAAAAGCCTGTAGAAATAGGAAACTGTGGAGAAATACAAACCCATGGCTATTCTTACAGTACCACCTCAGACAACGAGTTGACACCAGAGTTTAAAAGTGTTCCTTCTTTTTTTTGGGTTATCTAACTTGATTATTTCATGATCAATAATGGTTCTCTTGTGCTCCTGAATTTCTATAAAAAATACTAAGAGAAAACTTGGAACAGATACATTTTTGGTGTGCAGTTGAGAACCTCTCCTCACTACTTTAGATTCTTACAACCAATAAAAAGTACAAACCAATTACAGTTTACATATGTTTTCTGGGTATAAGAGTATCAGACGATACCAATCTCTTTGCAATAGTTTCTGCAATTTCTAGAAAACTACTTAATCTTTATCATAAAAATCAGGATGTAGATAAAAACCATGACTACAAAGATGAGCAGAGCAGTTCGTAAGAAACAAGATTCTCACTTCAGTACAACAATACTTCTGAGCCACTCTTCTCTACAGAGGTGGATCCAGAGAAAAGCACCAGCATCCACAGAGCAGTCAAGACACAGCAGTCAATGCACAGGGTGCTTACACAGGTACCTCAGGTCTCTACTACTCATACCTCGAGTTCATCTCTATGTCCATTCTTCTGCCAGTTCTAAAGAAGGCAGACTATATTCTCCCCTCTTATGCACAGAGAAACTTTGATTTCTGCTGAAAAATCATGCTGTTCTTTCACAACACTATACAGGAAGTGCTGGCACAGGTAAAGTCACAGCAAGAGTCTCATCAAGGGTAAGGGGGCCCAGGGGTCACTCTGAACAGATGTGTTCCAAGGGAAAATAGAACAATTCTTTTTGTTTGTAGAAATAAATCTGGTATTGCTGACTGGCAGTTCAATGGACATAACCATCCACATTTATGATACAGCCTCCACTTCATATCTACAAGCATGTATCTCACTATTGAGACATATCTAATTATTTAAGCATGGAACACCTGCGTAGTAATCCAGTGCTGCTAATGCTGATTACTGCATCCTAGCCATACATAATTTTTACATAGCAATGCACTGATTAACGTTAATTCCACCAGCATGTACTACTAATTAAGATATTTAAGAATGTTTCACACGGGAATGTGCCAAATCACTCTCTGAAGTCTTATTGGTGTTTCAGACCTGAGAAACGTAAGTCTGAGACACCTTTGTATTGTAATAGACACTTCAATAATGCTCCAGAAATATTCAGTAACACAGCAGCTTTTTTCAAAATCAATTGTGACATCTACTAATGTTCCATAAATTCTGGGATCAGATTAAAGTCTTGCCAAAATTCATTACAAAGTATTAAATCTGTCTAATCTTTTATCACTACTACCAGCACAATAAAAAGAATGAAAATGTCAGGAAGTATAGAAAGTTATGAGAATTTTCCTCAGGAACATTGTAGAACATAGTCTGAATCAGAGGATGTATTGTCATGCCTTTGTGAAGCTTGTATAAATTAGATCCTTTTAAACCAGAATATATCTTTTAACTTTTCACTTCAAGTTTGTCTGCCATTTCTTCTTCACAGTTTCTGAAGTTGTTACTCATTCTAACTTCATCTTGAGTAAATATTGCACATGTGAGCATTAAAATGAGGATTTAGTATTAGAAAGATAAAGTATTTGCTGCCTCATGGTTAATATTGCATTAGGACTAATAATCAGAAGGATAGAAGTAAACTTCTTGTTTGGACAAATATCACATTTTTTTCATTATAACTTGCTATTTAACTACTCACACAGTTAATATTTCTTAAAAAAACAAAGTTCCAGTGCTAAATATGTCAGCAACACTTCCTACTTTGTTGAGGATCTTTGGCAATACTCTTACCACTCGGTGAGACGTCCTAACACTTTGTAACTTAGCTTGAAAAGGTAACCTGATTTCCTAAGGAAAAGAGATTTCCATGATTACACTACAGCTGTTGAATATAAATCAAGAAGCAACAAGTAGTTCTGCAAACTGCTAATTTTAATTTTCTGTATTGTACCATATCAAGACCTTCAAAAGCACGATCTTTAAACCAGGCCACCATTCCAGTGGCTCAAGTTCATGGTGGTTGAGCACAGTGAATTCTCCAGTGCCAGCTGAGCTCGAGATGCAGCAACTCAAACCAAGGAGTCTCTGCTCTCTGGCAGCGTTTGAACACACTTAATGAAGGACTGCACAGAAAACCCTCCCGTACACTGCAGGCCAGATTTCCAAATACTTGAAGACATTTTTTTACAAACTGCCATTTCATTTAAAAACCTGCCATTTCATTTTAGATGCTGACACAGAAGATGAGTTTTTGAGAGTCTCTCCCTGAGTACTTTTCCATAGTTTTAAAAAGCAGCCATTCCACCCTCACTCATTTACTCTTACTGCCATCTGCTGTCACAAACACATTGGTGCCACAGTGTCTACAGAGTGTTTTTCCTTTCCTCTTGTGTTGTTAGAGTGTAAAAGAATGTGTGCTACTCAACACCTAAAAATAATCACAGCCTTATCCGTGCAGAGGAGTGTACTGGTAAATCAATGCACTGCCACCTTCATTGCCAGAGCATCAACCCTGCAGATCCATGCATGTTTTCATACACAGATGTTACTCAGCCATATGCCCTTTTTGGCAAAACATAATATACAGTAAGCTGGAAACAAGTATCACAGCATTTGTTAGAAGGATTTTAGAACCAATGCAAAGTGGAATTTAATGGTGGAAAACTGAATGAGACGTTGAAATTCTGGATTCTTGCTACTCCAGTGGAAACTGATGCTGGTCTCCAAACACAACTCCAGTCAGATATAACAAAGGCACATGCTTAAGCTAGTTGCACTCAGCAGAGGGTAAAATGCAGGACAGGGATTTCTGTTCCAGTGATTTCTTTACATGAAACCAACTGTTAACCTGAAGTCTTTTTAAAGCTTCAGGGGTTTTTCTTCAACAAGCATGCTACTTACTGCTCAGCACAAGCCCAATTCAATTTGATTACTAACACAATATCCCTCTAATGTAAAACTGAAAGGCTCTTTCATACATCACACCTCTTCTCTGAAGATATAAAAAGAAGGTCATTCTCACCCTCACACACACAAAAAGGCAGGCAGTCTATAGGCTGTATGCTGCTAAACTCATGTTATCGAGTGTAATAATTAGTAAAACACTACCTTACAATACTGGCCAGGCAAAGACAGGTGAATCTTACTCACTGCTTTCTAAACACTGCCCCACCCAAATGTAACAGGATTATAAAATGCCTATTTTCCACTATTTGTTTTAATGCAGCTAGACAGCTGACAGTATATTCAAACCAGGTACAGTTTCAAGCACAGTTGTGATAACTGAATGTGATGCTGTCCATACATGGTAATTTGACAGTGGATTAAAAAGTAACTGGTCTGCTACGTTTAGGGTTTGTTTTTTTCCTGTTATATCACCCATTTGATTACCTAAAGACACACTTTCTAGATGATGTACCAGGAGCACAAGACAAACTGCAATATGCAATGATGACACCCTTTTTTTTTTTTTTACCGTTTTAATAGAACTTCTTGATTTCTCTTCCCAAACGTTACTGCTCAGCTCCATTGTGCAATGAACATTTGTTTCTCTTTCATAGGATCCAAAGATCAGTAACCTGAAAGAGAAAAGCCAATAGTAAGAACTGTAATACCATTACATATACCCCAGATACCACATTAAACTCCCCATCCTTCATTTATACACTATTAGTACCAATGTGAACACATAGAAGCCCAGATGCAACAGATTGCACAGGCACAGCCCTACAGCAAAGGAAAGCCACTGCCACCCTCTAGTGGAAGAACTCCAAAAATGTAAAATACAACAGAATTTTTAGCTAAGGGGTTTTTTTGAGTTGACTTTTTTCCTACTTTGTTTTCCTTTTTTTTTTGTTGTTGCTGTTGTTGTTTTGGTTTGGTTTTGGGTTTGTTTGTTTGGGTTTTCTGTTTTTAAACAAAGTGTTCAATCGGCATTTTTTCCATAAAGGACTTGTGTTTTATTTTAAGAAGACCAACAACAGCCACCAGAGTCGTCCACTTTAGTCCTAAACATCACAATGCAAGGCTCTCCTTGGGTTTAAGAGAGTTCTTACGTAGATTAAAGTCACCGTTTACTACTGCTTATATTTGTATTTCACTAAACTGGGATCCTCTTATCTGTGATTTTTGTAACATTTATAACAAATGAAAGAGTGGTTCTTCATGCATGATACCCTATTCCAGAAGGCTACAAAGCTTTTCAGACTGATATCAGTACTAGAAAAGGAAAAAAACCCAGACTATAAACTTTAGGCTATAGAACAACAATCAAGTTGTTCACAGCTTATCTCACAGTAGCTGGAAGCAGATAAATATTTTGGAATAAAAACTTCAAACAAACCTTAGTCATTCAAAAGAGCTGTTAGATTATAATTTCCCCCTCAACCTTCTATATACATTTGACAAGAACGGTTTCTAAGTTTTCATCCAAAGTATCTTATTTGTGACTGTGATGTGTTACACAGCTCTTCAGATGATACAGACAAAAGCTGTCAGAAAAACATGTCCATTTTCTCTGTTTATCTTGACATTGTTAAATAATATTTCTAGGTTAAATATTTATAATCAAAAAAACACCTCTTCTTTCAGATGTGGAGATTTGTAGTAAACATACTTTGAAAATTAAGTAAAGCTATTGAAGACAACTTTCACCAATAATTAGAACTGGTAAAATTAGGCCGACCCAGAAAAACACCTTTGTGACTGTGACAGCTCTCAAGCTTGCTTTTGATCACTTAGACACACTCCTGGGGAATTTTTCAGGGGTACTTATGGTCCCTCCAAAATATCAGCACAGAAGCTATTTAGCTATACTAGATAGAAAAACAAGCACATGAGATAGGTCAAAACAGGAATACAACAATTTTTAGCTAGAACTGTAACATGAAAGTCACAAGGAAAACAAAGAGCCATATTGAGATTTCACCTTACAGCAGGTCAACAGCACCTGTTAACCTGGTGAAAGGTGAAGAAATACATCACAAGACAGCCCAACTACATATTAAAATTTTGAAGAGCTCTTCATGCTGGAGTTTGGAGCTCAGTTTGCAATTTCAGAAAGACAGAGGGAAAATTTTAACTACTGCTACACTAAGAAAATTTTTGTTTGAACAATATCTCCATTAATATGCAAACAAAGGTGCTGTACCCTGTAAGATGGCTGCACATAAAGACTGACATGATTATATATAACTATATATTAAAGAGATATCTATATCCTACAGATTGAAAAATGCCCACTTTATGGCACAGTTTTGGAAGCGTATTCTCACCTAATATAATCAGAGTTTATAGGCTTTGTTACTTTCTTCATAGTGTCTCTTTAAAAAGAAAACAACAAACAACTCAAAATTTAGCAGAATGCTGCTTTGTTTTTCCCTTTTTCTTCAAAGTTTGAAGAAAATGACAGATAACAGCGTTTTTGCAACAATTAAGTTCTGTGAGGGCATCACACTGACAGAAATTTGAGGTTTTCGTACAGGTCAGATAAAAACTAGCAAAACATACTCCTTTCATTTACACCAAAATTCCCATCCTTTCATTGATTTAAAAGATGTGCAAAATTTAATTTTTCTTTCAACAGAAAGAAACATGACAGCAGAAAATTGCTATGGTCAAGCCTGCAATTAGCGCAAAAAGTGCAAGTATTTGGTCAAGTGAAGAGCATAATTTAATTAAACAGGCCATTTATAACATAGAAAAAGTTTGCTAAATGTTTTACCACTATAGTTTCACCACTGATGTCCAGACTCAAACAGGAGAAGCAGCAGAACTCCATTACCTGACTAGATGGAAGAATTCTACTCCAAACTCTGTACAGAAGTCAAAGATCATCTACTGTACTGAGAAAATATAAAACCTTCTGGGGCACTGAGCAAAATTGAAAACCACACAGAAATTAAAGTGATCTTTCATTCTGGAATGAGAATGAAAGAATGAAAAATGATCAGGCCTCTGTGGCAGATATAAGTGCAAAAGCCCTGGATGTCAGCACAAAGTGCTGTACTGGGAATTGGCCCAGCCAACTTCACACCACTCACAGAGGGCTGGTGGAAAAGGGAAATTTGATCACTGTTACTTTTATATATATTGTATGTTTCTTCTTTCACTACCAAAATTCCCTATTTCTCTTTCTACCTCATCAATACCTTCAGATGCAAAGCAAGAGTACTTACTCACTGAGAGACCCTATGGACAGCAGTTGTAGTTGTTCTGTTCAAAAAAAGAATGGGGCAACTGGAAGATCTGAGGAATTACTGTGGGTCCAACAGTCAGACATCTCGGCTGAGAAGGGTGTGTTGAGAAAGCCCAAGCTGCATAAAACACTTGGATTATGCCAGACCTGACAAATCAGCAACTGCATCCTCTCCCAGCCATCTGATAAGCATCTGTGACAGCTGAAAATACTGAGAGGTCAGATGATGATGTCAGACTGAGCAATCTGGGTTCTCAGTGCAAAGAAACTCAAGAGTTGATGCTGCACAGTGTTTCAGATTCAGGAAAGACAACATTTAAAAGATTACTTTCCAAACCAAGAATAACTGCACACAGTGCAAGATTGGTCATTTTGGCTCTTATGATAAAAAGAAATGCACCACTGGGCTGAAATTGGAGAACTGCTATGAAGAGAGATCAGAGTTCCCTTACTCAGTACAGGCAAAGGGGGAAATGCTCCTAGTGGACAAGGAACTCAAGACAGACATTTTGGGATCCTTGGATTATCCACAGAAAACATCACAAAGATAGAATTCCTGCTTACCTATCTCCCTATCACAAAAATATAACCACTGTTGTCACCACAGAACCCTTAGAAGCAAGAAATCCTCAGCGCTGATAAACCACACTAGTACAGCAAATACAGCTCAAGTGGTTGCACAATGCTACAGAAAGAAAGTGCCAAGAGGAGTTGACATGGGAATGCAAGCAATGAAAAGAACAGGTAAAAAAAAAAAGGTCTTGCTGCAAAGCAGTTTAGTTCATAAAGAATAGAACTGCACATGACTAGATCAAAGCCTTAGCACTACTTGGATAAAATCTAACATAAACCAAGAGGCCTGACAAAAAACCCCCCAACAAACCAAGAGCCCACACACCTTCTCTCCAGCTTTGAAGAGAGTTAATTTTCTCTTCAATGAATGAAGGAAATAGATTTTATTTCTTTCCATTATTTTGTTCAAGACAAAGACAATAAATAATGCCTTATAAAAGTGATTTGGATTTATCCAAGTGAGTGAAACAATTATTTCCCTCTGCTTACATGATACAGTAATATAATTGCAACATTTATATTGCCCTGGAAAGAGACTCCTAATTTGGTGTGGCAGAAAGGCAAATCAAACAAATAAGAGGAGACACAGATTAGCTTGTAACCAGGCAAAATTCAGAAAGGCAAAGGCTTGCACCCACGCAAAACAGAAGTTTCTCAAAGTAACTGCAATTTCCTTTGCTCATTTTTAGTTTAAGGAAAGTACATTTCTTGATTAGAGTGCAATCACAACACCAAAGCTGCCACTTTGTGAATCAGAACTGGCCTACAGCTATAATTACTATAAACTGAGGAAACACTGGTCCTTGCTTAGTCAAGAATGAGCAAAAGTGCACAAAAATATACCTTGTACATTCAATTAATGTGACTTTCAGTCGACCTTCTGTCAACAGAAAATCCTGTATACAGAGGTCTCGATCTTCATATTCCTCAGATGGCAATACTTGAAATGGAAAAAATGGCTTGAACCTGAAAAATACAGAATAAATTTCTCTTAATTCAAATTACACAAATAATATGAACACACAAAATTATAAAAAAGGTAACAGGATGATAATTAATCTTTAACACTATTTAAGAGAAATACTGCCATTCCTACGTATTCATTGGTCAAAGGGAATGAGTAGGAGCTACCAAAGCTTTTTAAATGCAGCAGACTGAACAATATAAACAATGATTGCTTCACAGGAATAGACTGAGTTACATTTACTAGCACAGGAAATTCTGAGAAAGTGGGAAGCAGGTAAAAATCACACAGTATGTTTATGATTGCAAATATGATTCAATACAAGAGTCCTATTACAGTAAATATCTTCCCAGGTCTTTAAGTTCATCTGAATAAACATCACAGCATAGAAAGATGAAAATATGCTATGACCCTAAAACTTCAACTTTTTATGACAGTGCTGTTGGTGCACCCTAATGAACAGTTCCCTTTAGTTACACAGATTGAGTCTTCTCCCACTTTGTAAAAAACTTTCAGTTGCTCTTCTTAGCCAGTTTTCTCAAATAAAAATAAAGATACAGGTATTCTAAATATTTGCCCTTACACTTTATTTCCCTCACTGCAGCATGTGATTCACAGGAAAAGCAGTTCATGTTCAAGATAACGTGTGTAAAACACTGACTATCTCACCACATAATTCTCTCTTTTGGATTAGAAAATGCTGAGTTATAAATACCAATTTGGTTTTTAAGTGATAGTGCTCCAGCGTCAGCCCCTATCTGAGGGAGGGGAGGAGGAGGAGAGGCTGCACAGCTGCAGCCCCATCACATGGCTGACACACACAGGCAATCCCAACTGCAAGGGCCACAACCTCGCACAAAGGAAGATATCACAGCATCTGTACTAAAGTTTTTGAAAAAAAAAAAACCTCCTACAGGGTATTCCTTCCTTCAGTCTTTATTTATTGCTCTCATTTCCTAGCACTGCCTTGTGCTTTGGTTTCCATCCTCTGTCACTGACACAGCCTCCCAGCGATTATTTGTGTGGAGACTTACGAATAGCAGAAGAGGAGCAGCACAGCCTGCAGGATGTCTCTGCCATTTCATAAGAAAGAAGTCTTTCATAAGTACTGTTTGCTCAACCATCAGAGGCATCTGCTTGTCACATTCAGAGATCACAATATGTTCAGGAAACAGTCACATGGAGCTGAACTGAAGAGTTTCAGAAACTCAAATAAATAATTAAGTGTCCTTTAACTGTCAGCACACACTTTGGGAGGGAGCTCCATGCTCTCTGATTCAAGACGCTCCGTTTCTGTATGAGCAACAGCCTCGTACAGAGCCATGAGAAAGACATTTCTTTTGTTCTCTTTGTGAATAAACACAACTCAACACTCCAGCTATTTTCCTAAAATCCAACTCAACTTCAACTTTAATTTGGTTCCAAGTTTCTCCCTCATTAACTCCTTCATGAAGAAAACCATTTTGAAATATGTCACATAAAAATACTCAGTTTTAAACACTTTTTTTTTTTTTAAGTCTTATGCATGACAAATACAAGGCTATTAAATCACTCTGGCCATGGTTTAGGTTTATGAGTATACCCCAAATAACCAAGTCAAAATATGCCCTGTGCATGTACTGACTGGTCTGGTATTTTACTCATAGTTTCCCTTTATAGTTCTTGAATTACTAAAGTAATAGTAAGCATCACAAGGGTAGGGAAAAAACACCAAGATGACCCCACTATTTTGACTCTACAGAACTTAGTACCACTTCAGGGCCTGGCCACCTCCCCACTCAGACCCACCTCATGTTTCTCACTTTAAGCACATGCAATGGTACCTGCTAGGAATGATTTTACTCCCTCAAAATACAGGCTTAGCTCAGATTTCATTAGGCAGAAGAGTTAGGCAAACAACCTGCAAAATAATGCCAAGTTTTGAGTGAATAGGTACTTGTAGGTTTGAGGATTTTTAAGCACTAATAAACTACTTTTCAATTAGTACCAGCAACTGCCAATACGCCTGTTCCTAAAACCTATTAAAAAGATAGTTTTCCACGGGAGTATTGAACGCACAACCACCATTCCGAGCTTCAGTAACTTACTGAAACAAGACTTCTGGCAGGGAAAAATGACAAAGAAGAAGATAGAAGATTCAATAGGCTACCTTCAGCTCTTCCAATTTCTGCAAATACCATACTTAAAAGTGTTGGTATTTCGAAGGCCTTTCGCTTACATATGCACACATCCTGCAGCCTATTTAGCAAGAACACAAACCTGGACAAATCTATCTTCAATACTGAGAGAACAAACCAGAAGAGCAAAATAACTGATTCCAGTAAGAATGCAGACATATCCACCTACACATTCAAACCAAAAACATCATCCTCAAGTGACTTCAGAACAAAGTGTTAGTACAGCACACACTGCAAGCCTTTGCTGCAGCACAGTATAATGAAATAATCCCCAGCAAGCCATTTTCCTTGCTAGATTAAGACAATGTTTACTATATTTTTGATTTCTATTTTGAAAAAAAAAATTAACAAATTTATACAACAGTGAATTAAAGGCAAAATAATTCTAAAATACCAATACAGTTATACGCAATAATATGCAAAACACTTCGCAGTGCATGCAGGACTTTGTGCAGCACTACTTAAACTTCCTACAAATATGGGATTAAAAGGCAGTCTCAACATCATGTTTAATTTACAACAAGCACTCATGTTCACATTCTTATCGCCACAACTAATTTGCAAAATCTTTAGCAAAAAAGGAACACATAACCCATTTCCATAGCAACATACAAAGAGCTAAATATCCCATATTAAATGCATTTTTTAATGTTTGTCAGCTACTCTGAAGCCTTCCAAATTTATAATAGCACTTATCTATTTAATTTACAGAGAGTTTGTGCATTTCCAAAATTAAACTATTTCCTGTAGATTTCAATTACATATTAGGGAACTGAACTGTTGTCAGAATATTGAAGTGCAAGACAACACTATTTATTTGGAAAGACTTTCCCAGTGGGATTTGGTGAACTAATACAGACCCAGATGGGGAGTGCTGGTAACAGGGTGGGACGGTTCCCTTATGTTGTAAAGCCATGCACAGGAAATCCATGCTCTCAACAGGGACAGGCAGCACAGTTCTCTCATCTTTTTCCCCAAAGTAGGAAAAGCCTGTGAGCTTCCCCACCTTCTAAAAGCAGGGCACATGTTCTTACAGAGCCATCATATCTCTCCTTTTGTTTGGCTGGACTGCAGCAGGCCAGCAATGGATGCTGTCTGCAGAAAGTCTTTAGAAGTGCCTTATATTAAATGCTTATAGTGCCTTTTCAACTTGTTTTTAAATTACCAGAGTCCCTCCACAAACTCATCTTATTTGTCTAAAAGTGAAATTCAGACAGCACACTATTAAGAAAATGCTAGCTAAAACCTAGCATTAATATGAAGAGGAATACCCATCAATCAAACTTCATGTGAAATTTTAGCAAGTAAAAAAACCACAACCCTACAGAAGCAATATTTAAAAGAAGCTGTAGAGTAGCAAGTGTTTGTTAACAAACATTGCAAGATACAAACAGCAAAAAAATTCTGCTTCATGCAAGGAATTAGTCAGATGATTACACTGAAAGTAATTAAGATAAAGTTACTCAATTAATATATAGGATTAAAGGTGTACACTAAAATAGCACAATACTAAGCTCTTCCACACACAAAGCACAGCAAAAATGTTTCCAGCCACTGCAGGCAGTGTCTCCTTCACTTGAAGGACTTCTACACTCCATTCGTGCCAGACTTCAGAGTCACTTCAGTGGCTCATTTGCTCTGCAGTGACTCATTCCCTCTCACCACCGCCTCATCAAAGTCTAGATCAAAAGTGTATCCAGAAAAACCCCAAGCAAATCAACCTTATTCTCTTCATTTTGAGTGCTTTCAGCCCTGAATGGGGGGAATTCTCCCTTCCAGTTGCCAGTTCTGGGAGCAGAACTCACCTACATGGAACAAGTCTGTAATTCAGTGATTTAAGTTTTAAAGATGTCTGACCCACATTGCCTTTAATTTATATTCACTATTCTGTGATGATTGCTTTGTAGTCCTTTAACCAACTTTTAACAGAAAAGAGGACAGAAGTCTTTTATACCTTAGTTTAATTAACCTATTACCTAAATTAACTGGTCCCCTCAGTACCTACTTAACAATATTTTTAGTTGCATGAGGAAATCTATTGAGAACTTAAAAAAAATTGGTTTATCTGGTATGATAACCATATGCTTCTGTGTCTGCTCATTGCATCAGTTAAGAATATGCACAATCACAGTAAAAAAAACAATAATAAATTGTTCAGAGCTAAACAGAAACAGGATCAAAATTCAAAAGCTCTCAGTACTCCATCTCCTACTTGGGAGAACCAGAAAGTCTTACAGTTTCATTTCTAAGTGCAGGAGCAGGTGGGATTTCATAGAGCTTTTACTCAGAAGTGAGAATATTTTTCTAGAGTAAGTTATAGAAAAAGTTTTAAATTATTCTCTGGTTTTATACAGTAAGTTTGGTATCTAAAACAGTGTTTAAAATTACTGAACATCTGTTTAAGAGTACATTAAACACTTGCACAATATGAATCCCAGCACTACTCTACTGACATAAAGATCAAACGTTTTCAGGTTTAGGAATTTAAGTTACATTTGAATATTAATAAGAAGCAAAAAAAAAAAAAATTAATCTTAGAAGAACCCATCAACTAAAAATGCAAGTATCTTCAGCATAGGACTACTTCAAATGCATTGCAAGTCTTAATTTTTACTTCGAATTCTAGTAGAGCACCAATTCAGTTTTGTAAATGCTACCGTATCTGAAGATTCTAGTATCTAAAATGCCGTTGAAAGAATAACAGCTGAATTTATTTTCAGTTTGGGGAGTAATCAAAAGGTTCAATTAACTACACAACAGAATTGAGTCATTTTTAGATTGCCTTTTTCACCTGAGTCACAGAAACACAAGTCAGGCACTTATAAAGTGTGTAAATTTTAAAGAGTCATTGAGACCAGATATTTTAAGATACAAACAGCCCTCTATTCTTACACTGTGTGTAATTTAAGATGAAGTTTTACTTCTACAAAAAATCTAAAATATTACAATCCACTTCTAAAAAGACATGATCACCTTAAGATTTAAAAATACTTACCAGCTAACACTTATACTTGTCAGGAATTATATTGTAAACAGCTTATATCATTTTTCACACTGAAGATATAAAAATGGAGCTCATCCTTACTTTGAGCAAAAAAAAAAAAAAAAGTAGCAGTACTGGTTTCTTTATAGATTTTGTTATACATTTTACAAAAGCAATTCTCCAGCTTCCACTAATTTCTCAAGGAATAATGCTACTGAACTGTATCAGTATTCACACTCAGGGGACTTTAACAATTCAAATTATGGTAGGTTTCTATAACGAGTTATGGTAAACTACAAATCAGATCTAGTAATCCACCCACTGTCTTACAGGATATTCTGCCACACCATGTAGGAGGCTCATACACACAAGTTCTCAATATACGAACAGCGCCCTTTTCTTCCCTTCAACCAAGTCCTCAAAAGAAAAAAAAAAAAAGGCAAGGATTTTACTATTCTCTTTTTTTTCTTCCAAGAAGTTTCACAGATTCTTAAACTACAGTCTTCTACCTTCTCAGTAATTCTGAGGTATATTGTGAATCATACACTCGAGACAAGACACTTCTCAAACTTCAATTTGTTCTTGGCTTCCACAAGAACAAATAAAAGAATAAATGCAAACAACTTAGTAACTTCTTCAAAAAAGACAGTAGATTTTTTCTTGCTTATATGACAGAAATTGCAAATACAACGTGGAGAGTCTTAACAATATGGTTTTACTGCCTGGATTGAAATAGCCACAGGTAAAAAACAAATCTTACCAAAACTTCTTTCTTATCAGCACAAACCAGATCGACTTGACCACGTGCATACTTTTTTGCATTTCAAGAACACTAGCTTCCCAAATCCTAAATTCCAAAACTACTGAAACAGCTTAGTTAACTCAATGTAGTCAATGCCTGTTTGATCCCTGAGTTTTCAGGTCCTGTTGATTCAAATTAAGAGATGAAAATCCTGCTGTAACTCAGACAGGATGAAGACAAAATTTCCCTGTCTAACCAAAAAGCCTGAATTGTTGTGGCTTTGCTCCAAATGGGACAGAAAACACAGAATGTGCTTATGTTCACATAGAGCTGAAAGAGAAGTAGGTGTGGTTTAGCAACCAGCTTTTAGGCATTCAAGGAAAACAGCAGCAGGAAAAAGCCAAACAAACAACATAAAACAAAAAGTACACACACAGAAAAGCAAATAAAAGCCAAGCCACCCCAGAAGTCTACCTTTAGCCAGCTGGATTAGAGATTGGTCCCAGTGACTGATATTAGGCAAACATTAGCTTTTGCTCACTTCAGCAGTATGTTCTCCCATAAGGAGGTCTCAAGCCTCTACAAATAGCACCTGTCTGCAATCCCAGTTATAGCAAAAAGATGATGTTCTGTGAGAAGTCTAAGCTCTGAACACGACTCAGTCATTGAGCTGAAGAGTTTTAATCCTCTGCTCTAAACCCTAGCCTATATCCATGCGGAAAAAAGGGACATCTCTCAGGCTGCTTAGACAGAAAACAACTGTCTCACTGATGAAAGCAGTCTCTGACAGCTGTAAACCAAAAGTGAAAAAAACATTTGTATCTACTGTGAATTCTAGGCAAGAGACTTCCCAAGGTTTATCCTCACTCCTCCAGTTAGTTTTAAAAATGCTCGAACTGCAGAAGATTCTCCTCAATCTACATTTATCCAGTCACTTCTGACAAGACAGAAGATGCTCCAATTCACTGCCTGGGAGCTCAGGCTTCGTAGTACCATTTTCAAAGCTGAGATGACTGACAGCTCACCCTGAAGCTGTAAACAGCAGTCATTATGGGCCTGGTTTTTAGAGAGCTCAGGGTCTGCAGTGGTGGGGAGGGCACACATGGACCCAGGGACACACCATGGCCATGTACTTGCCAGCTGTCCCCCAAGCAAAGATGACACCACAGGGCAAGTCACAGCATTTTATTAATAGACCCATACAATAAACAGGATCAAATAACACAGAAGCTCAGTCTGGACATGACCTGTGGCACCACTGTTGACAGTCAAACACAGGAAGGGTTTGTAAGATTAATTAACAGGAAGGATTCCTGCCCTTTCCAAATCCTGCATCCCTCATGGCAAGTTACAATTAGGACTTGTGATTACATTTGATAGAAGCAGCTGCTCAAATTAGTATAACCTTTTCCTACCAACCTCATTAGAAATTTGAATACTTTCTCTAATTTGCTCTTCATTCAGAGGAACAGAGGAAAAGAAGAAACCATCTGAGTTTTTGTAGTATTGTTTTAAAACAATACCACTGACTAACACCGCTGTTCCCACCCCACCTCCCTTTTTAATTCACTGGGCTCTTTCTTTGCTTGGAAACATTAGGCTTTGTTTTGTTTCTTCTAACATGTGGCATCAGGTTTTGTTAGCAAGTATGCAGTTATTCTTAAAAAAAAAAACCCAAACCAAGAAAAAACCACACAGCTGTTGAAGTTTTCTGAGTCATAACCCCTGGTTAATTACTTAGGAACTATTCACCAAGCCAGATCATTCAGAGGTGATCCAAGCACCACCAGGAAGCCCTGTGCAAGACTGGGATCTTCCATTTCTACTCTTCCTATTTGAGCTTAGGCAAACAGGAATAATGGTTTAATAATGGTTTAAGCCATTTACTACACAAGTGACTACACAATGGGTTACCTTTAAGATACTACATATAAAACATGTGACGGGTATTTTTCACAGATTTAAGCATAATTTAAAGCATTTTACATATGTGGTAGTAGTTATGACCAGTACTACTACCTTCATTTCACTTGCAAACAACACAATGCCATTACAAAAGTAGATTGTAGTACTTGTACACATTTCCTTCTGAGTGAGCATTTTTCATAACAATGTTGCCATTGACACTGATGCAGGAAAATATCCTGATTAGCATTAAGTCACAGTTAAGAAAGTCAGAACGAAGTATGTAAGTGTTATGATTTCCATTAGATGTCCACAGATAATTTAAAAATATTGGACAGAAAGAATTTTTTTAAATTTACATCTCAAAGTGTCCCTGTAAGTTTTTCAGCTAAAGCAACAAAAAATTGCCAAAAAATTAATTCCCAAGTGGTTATCATAATCTAATTTTATGCTAGTCATATCTGGCAATTAATTACTGTCTTTGAGGACGTGTAACAGTCTGATTAACTATCATCAGCTGATCACTGTAATACACACTCTATTTCAGACAGAGCTTTATGACATCTGGTAAGCCTTCAAAAATGTGTGAACTGTATTGCTGTAGTAGAATTCCTGTATTTTTCATTATATGAAACAGCTTTAATGGAGAGGGCTGGGGACTCTGGTCCTCACAGGCCATTCTGCTGAACTCCAGCAGCACTGAACAGGGGAATTAAAATGTTATGAAGGTAAGTTGTACCCCATAGTTTTAAGGCTAAAATGAATTAGAGCAGCCTGTAGGGGAAAGAAAATACCAAACTAAGTAGCTCTCCAGAGCCCAACTCAGGGTTGAACACAATTTCTGTGGGTTTTTTACCTCACAAAATGTAAGGTTTTCCCTCTCTTTCTTTTCTTGTCTGCTATGGCCAGCATCTCCTGGCAGTTTGCAGAGCTATGTTTGGCCACAGACAGGTCTAAAACTCTGCCAGGCTCCAGCTGGGTCCTGCAGCAGAGTCCAGGGCTGCACAAGGGTAGGAGTCCTTCCAGAAGGCAGGGTGCCTAGGGAAGAAGATGCACCTTAATGGCCTTGGGCAGGTGTGATGTAGGAGTCTTCATCATCACATTGGATTATTGCTTTTTTCTGGATGAAAGCATGGTTTGAGATCATCATCCAAAGGTTTTTGTACTTCCACAATTCAGGGATTTTAGCAGACTGGGGTGACACAAATTATCTATTAATGTAACCTAATGTGGGTCGCTAATTTCTCGCCATACTCATTTTAGAAAATAAAGCTTATTAATCCTAGAAGTGGAGTCAAAGTCTTTGACTATACTCTAAAGAAAAAATAATATCAAGAATACTCAAATGTTAAAACTGTTTTAAATCAAGCAAGCAGGAACATGAACTGTAAACACAGGAACAGATTGGGTGACTTTAGGCAATCTCTGCAGGAATGCAGAATAAGCAGTTTCCCACAGAAATCCAGAACATGAGAGGACTAGCTCCAATAGTGAATCCAGCAGCTTGAGACTGAGCTTCACCAGCACTGCACTGTTCTATCCCACTAAAACCTACTGTCCTTACCCAGGCTGCTTTTAAGAGCTTTCTGATCAAGTGTCATTTGCCAATAAAAGATTAACTGCTTTGTGCATTTAATACATATAAATAGGTTAGACAAAAAAGACTCCTACATTTTTACATCAAATGAGCTACTGAGAGATGTATTAGCTACATATCTTTACAGGTAAATTCTGTATCTTTGTTCCTTGAAGTAATCTCCTTCAGGGAAACCCAGTGTTCAGTTCTGTGTGGCAGGTAGGGAATATTAACCATGCTATCTATGCACAGAGTCTAAAAATTATAATACAGCCTGTAAAAGGTGGTTCAGAATAGCCCAATTCCAGTGCCTGAACACACCTACCTGCTTCAGCAGGCAGGCTCAGAACAAAACCCAGACATTTCTTAGGTGCCTACAGTTCAGTAAAGTGATTAACTCCTATATGATTTATATTTTGAAAAAAGTTACCTTTCAAAAAATAAACACTACTACTGCTTAGTTCATATTTTATTCATATGCACTGAAAGCAACACAAGTTAGGACAACTGATAAAAAGATCCATATTTATTTTCACTGAGCAGCAGATCAGTTCAAGATCAGAGCCCAGATGAACAGAAACATGGTCTCAATGCTGGTGAACAGGAAACACCATCAAATACTAAATAAATCTTAGCAGATTTTTCAGTCTTTATTCACTATCCACATGAAAGTTCATTGCAGGACTAAGATCAAGTAACTTTTAAATACAAACCAGCAAAGGATTAAATGAGGTAATTTTCTTTTCATTATTATTGCACAGTCTTTTATATATTGTTGCAAGGAAGAAAAGTTGAAGGAGGTCCTATTTTTGTGTCAGACCAATTAAGCTTACTGGATTTCTAGCTGCAAGAAAAGGCAGATACTAATCACCAACACTTACTCTTTTGTGTCTTCATCCATCTCCCCCTCCAACTGAGATTTTTTCTCCATCCCTGACTATACCTCCCAATTTTTTCCACTAAACCATCTCAAGTCAGTGATGTGTTAGTTCCTCACCCTTGCAGGTAAGAATAGAAAATGTAAGATTTGTTGACTAACCACAGAAAAAGTCTCATTCTTAAGCTGAAAAGAATGTCACCTGTATACTGGGAAATGTCTGGTATGTAGCTGGTCACTCATTAAATCTGACTTTACAATGAACAAGTTTCAAACTGGCATTCTTTCAGAATTAAATCCTTCCAGTGTGAAAACTCATGAAGTGCTGGAGCTGGGGAAGATGACTAAAAATGTTTCAAAACCCTTAGAACCAACGGATTTGAACTTGATAGCTACATAAGATTTACATACATACATTGTACCATATAATTTCATACAATGTGAAGAAACTTGTACTTAGTGACCCTCCAGAAATTATGTATGCCTCCCAAAACAAAACAGTAAGAAGCTCTGCACTACAAAGCTCCCTTGTACACATGTAGCACCCTTGAAAAAAATGAAAATATTTGCTGTTCTGAGGTTTGATTGTGTTTATTGTGTGTCAGGTTGCCTACAGACCCATTTATCCAATTCCTGTAAGACTAAGAAAAACTGCTTGTCCATGCACTACTAAGATAATCTTTCAAGCATGAAACTACCACCTACAGACAGATCTACTGAGTCAAATTATCACCACTTTGCCATTAGCAGAATAGTCTGTGCTGGCATCATTCAGGGCAGTACCTCTGGGACAGTCTGCAAATCACAGTGCTGCTTTACCATCAATTTTTGCAGAGCAGAAAAGGACTCAGATCCTGGGGGCTTTCTTAATGCTTTTGTACATTGGAAGATTTTTGTATCTAGAATAGGCATGGCCTTAAAAAAAATAAACAATAAAAAAACCCAACAAATGACTCTTCTCTCCTTTCAGCACCAGTAGGAATGAGAAATTCAAACAGGAGTGTCTTACAGATTTAACCAGCAGAGAGATTCATATCAATTACAGTAGAAATCCAGTCAAAAAGAAAATCTCTCCCTTTGCAGCAGCTACAGAGAAAGGTCTCTGAAGCAAAGACCTGCTCACAAGTCCAAGCTCTGATTATTTCTGGTACTACTGTATATAGCCTCATCATATGAATAATACAGCCTTCTTAAAATTTTATAGTTTTTCAAATACCTCCATTTCCTCGTTATGAAGTAATTTCTATTGTAAAACACATTTCAAATCAATAGCTATTTACATGACTTCTAGGCTTAAGTTTTGCCAAAAATAGGAAACTACTATGTAACTCTCAAATTGCCTTCTATAATGGTAAATAAAAATAGTCTAGTCTAATTGTTCTTCCCAGAGAAATTCAATATAGCCCCAGCTTCCAAATAAAGCATAAAACTATCTAACATGACTAAATATAATGCAAATGATCAGTTCTAAGGAAAATTCATGTTGGAAGCGACCAGAGGAGGTAATCTAAACACCCAATATAGAAATGGTAGAAGCAATGCTTTGTGAGAATACTTCTAAAGAAAAGAAAGTTATTCCCCTCTGTGGTAGCATGTGTTAAAATAAAGCAAATATAGTCTATCAAAGCAGGCTAGTATCAATACAAAATATTCGAGTTTTTTAATGTAACAAACTAAGAAACAAAGTGTTTCTAAAATATACAGAACTGACCCACTGCTCAGGCAACACCAGCTCTGCTTAGAATCTGAACGGATGAACTTGCAAGATGTTTCATTCAGGAAAAAAAAAGCAGCTGTCAGGTTTTTTTACATCACTGCTTAAGAAATACTCAGAAGTTAAATCCTGACAGAAGAAGGACTTTACATATACATACCAGGCTTTGTATCTTCATTATGGCAAACTGCGTTTTTATTGCCTAGAAGGAACCCAAAACCCAAACCTCTCCAAAATTTAAAAGCAAGATCAGGAGCTGTGCAAAAGAGCAAAAATACACCCAACTATTAAGAACAGGCTGGACACCACACAACCAGTGTAAACTTGAGGTGAGGGGGCGCATAGCAAGGTTGTCACCATAAGCAGCTTAATAAAAGGTTAATGAGCAAGGTACAGCTCATTAGAGAACTAACACAGATGAACCCATGACTACTGCAACAGCACCATCGAGTAAGGAGACAGACATCTGAAATAGTCCTTACTTTGTGCCTCTAAATCCTAAACATGCTATGGCAATGCAAGGGACTGCAGCTTAGCGTTAACCATCTTAATAGCCACTATTAAAAGGACAAGATAAAGTTAAAACCAACATGAACAGTGTCTATAGCATTAAAGAACTGACTGTGTATAATGAAAAAACAAAAGCTGAACTCGGGTCACAAGATAAACCCCGCTTCCTGCTGATAGTATTCACTGCCCTGCTCTACTAAAAGAAACCTACGTGAAAAATCCAGCATCAAGTCAAGCTATGCAGATGCAAGACTGACTGAACACAGTTCTGAAAGTGCCAGCATGAAAGATTTGGGGACAATAAGACAGCCAGTGGGTCAGTGGCCACTGCAGAACACCAGCAGTTCACATCACAACCAACCAACAGGGAAGTCAAGGCTTTCCATGCTCATTCTCAAACTCTACCCACTGGTCAATGTATCTTAGCACTAAAAAAAAGGGTAATTTAAAAAGTTAAGTCAAGTCAAAATAGAGTTTGGAGCATTTAGAGTCAAATAAATGATACCTGCAATTATTCATTACAGCTAGTAGTAAAAAAGATGTAATATTAACTTACAGTTATTTTGTTTCCCAAAAGTGCAGTAGAACTCATGTATACCAGAGAATAAAAAAAGTTGTATTAGATCTTCCCCACATCTGAACAAGACACTGTTCTGACAGACCAAAATATTTGCAGAAAAGCTGTTTGCATTTCTGTTACAAAACAACAAATACATTCACATTAACTATAAAATATAACTATTGCTATTATCAATTGCATAAATCCTTTATCAACGATGACAAAAAAAAAAGAAAAACCCAGCCTACCATTCACTGGATTTTACCATCAGCCTTACATCCATTTACTCAAATTCTACTATACAAGATAGCAATTCCATTCAATGG
Organism: Corvus kubaryi; assembly: GCF_017639235.1. Lineage (NCBI taxonomy): Eukaryota > Metazoa > Chordata > Aves > Passeriformes > Corvidae > Corvus > Corvus kubaryi. The sequence goes on from NW_024580672.1 coordinate 17,326,414, forward strand.
TAGAGCAGCTACAAAACAGGGTGGTTTGCCAGACACAAACACATTTATTAAAGAGACAGAGAAAAGCGATTACATGCTATAAGAGTAAAACACAAATTGCTACTTATTTGTTTAGACATAAAGTGCATCCCTTCTTTTTCAATTAGTAGACAATTGCTTTTATGGAGAAAAAAAGTGCATAAAATTCTAGACAAACTTTAAATGCACTAACTAGGCTACAGTGCCTTTCCCTAGAGACTCTTAAGGAGCACAGCAGGAATGCAAGATGCCTTTTCCTACTTTCAAGGTACAGTTATGCAGATCACACAAAGTCAGTCCTAGAAATGGACGATACAAAATATGATCTTACCCATCAGTGCTCTGCTGCATAAACTTTGTACCTAACTGGAAAGAATACAAAGTACTTGTGTAGTAATTTGGCTGTAGCAACAGACACTACACATATGAAGACACATTTTTCTAATACAGTATTTTATAACTAAATAACAGAGGAGGCCAGGATCTGTAACTCAAACTTAGCTACACGATGTTCAAAATCAACTACTGGCAAAAGTTCTCTTCATCTGCCATCCACTACCCAGTAATAACCTCGAGAAGTGGCCTAATACAAAAGCCAAAGAAAATGGCATATTTTTATATGCTAATTAACACCTTGAAACAAGATACAACTCCTCTGTGGGCTTCAGTGTGGAAGCCAACAGAGCAGCAAAGCGCCCCTTTTAACCAGATGAAGAGAGAACTCCTCACACTCCAAGTGCTTTTGTTTGCAACGTTGTAATCACTGCTATTCAAAGATTTATTTACAAAGTTACTTGAGCAAGAGTAGGGACACACCAAAAAGGTTTTGAACTACACATGGAAGCAAATACTGACTATGTACTTAAAGGCATATAAGCAATAGGAAAAAATTAGGAGAGAATAATCACGTTCCCTGTAGTTGAGAAACTTTTAAGCTTTAAGTAAGGTAACAAGTTATTAAGCAGTTGAGAAACTCCTGACTTTTTCATATCTATTCTTTGCTAAGAAATATATTAGCATACCATAACCCCAAATCCAATGTAATCTTACAACTCTGTTTAAAGCCCCAAGTTTTGCGTCTTATCAGCAAGGGACTTGGTTTTCCAAACCAGTTCTCAGTAACACCTGAACTCTCAGCTCTGCCACCACCTAAGAGTATATTGCTACTATTCAGTTGTTATCAAGTTTGGGCATTCACCTGCCTAAACTCATCTGGGACATGCTGGTGAAGAATTTGTACTTTTAGTCTGTATTCCACAAAACCTTGGGCTACTGTGGACAGTTAAAAGTTCCCACCTGAAGCTTTAAAGGCCATGTTATGGACACACCTGGGACACCAATGACCCTGTCTTCCTTTCTTAGGACAAGTCCATTCATGTGCAATGAGCTTAGTGTCCTGCCTTAATGCCCCCTTCACAACACAGGAGGTTGAAATGATATGTTCAGTACATGGCATAAAATGTAAAGGTCAAAAGCACCATATCAGAGTTGGACACTGTTTCACTGAACACACTAGGCTACCAGCCACTATGTAGTGTGGAAATCAGCTATGATACTGCATTTTACTCTGAAACACTCATAAATTCCCAACTCCTTTAACTAGAGAGAACACTTTATGTTAAAAGTTAATTCTTCTTCATTTTGTAATTCTTTATGCTTCATGTATTATTCTTAGTGTCAGTTACCTTCTATCCTCACACTTCTCATTTCCGTCTCAGGCTCTGCGCTCTGCATCTTTCCTTATTTGCCTTATTTGCCCTTCCAGTCCCTCACACATGCCTCATTCATTCTTTCTGGTGGCAGAAAGTTTGAGAAACATATGGAAAACTTACTACCTCCAACTAAATAATGAAAACACCTTCCTGTCCCCATGCATCTCTCAGAGGCAAAGTGAAGATATCCATTTACATCTGCTGAAGGGGAGAAACACATCATCACTGGTTGCACAGGAACCCTAAAAGCTGGTCTAGGGAGTGCAAAGTTCATTTGTTCTTTCTGGGTATGCTGGGAGTGCTGACTCTGCACCACGACTGTGCTATCACAGCCTCTCCTTCGGGCTCTTCTCCACAGTTTACAGCTTCACTCTCTACAAAACAGTAAGAGAATGGAAGCAAACTTGCTCTTGACAGCAGCTTCCCTGCTGTCCAGGGGTTACTCTCTTCTGGAGAGCAATTTGGTACCTCAAAATTTGAAAGGACTACCACACTACCTGACAAAGCTACTTATTGCCCTGACAGGGCTATCCAAATCCTGGATATTTTAAAAATCCACTTTCGTGAGAGCTCTTATAAATTCAATTTCAGGAGAACCAGCTGAAAAGGCTTTAAAAATTACATCACTACAAGGTTAATTACACTTCAAAATTCAAATGGGCATTTTCAGTTAGTCATCTCTCACGAATTTCAGGGAAAAGGCTTATTGCAGAAGAATGTGGTAAACAAAACTGAAATCCTTACTTAACACATAACAAAAGCTACAAAGCACAAACAAGAGAGAAAGGAAACATGGTATCCTACGAGTGGTAAGACATAAGAGAAAGGAAACAGTACCTGAACAGTGGTAAGACATTCGATATCAATATCAGAGGACAGAAACAAAGCACATATGCCTCTTGCCACTTCTGCTACAGAGGTATCACTGCACATTTCATTATATTCACTATATAATGAAGTCTGTGCTGCAGTGTGTGCATTTGTAAAAGAAAACATACTATAATAAAAAACCAAACAAACAAACAAAAAAAAAACCCATTAAACAAAAGGTCCCCCAAAGTTTTACTTACCACAGTAGTGGCAATATTTCTCTTATCAACTTTTAGACTTCCCCCCCAATTACTAAAGGAATTAAGCAGACCAGAAAAGAAGTGTACTGCCCATATCATGGGATCTCAAAAATATTCCTTAGAGAGTGAACTCTACCCTTTCTTATATTAAGTAATAATCATCTCACCTCTATAGGTAAGCATAAGCCACAAGTCTTGCCCTGGTGGCTCACCAGTGGCAGAAGCTTGGGAGGACACCCCAAACCCACACACTCTCCATGGAGACATCCTCCTACCTCTTCTGAAGAGGGATATCATGGTCCTATTACCACACACCTAATAAGACCCCAAAACTTTTTATACACATTAATTCTGCCACTTAGTTACACCCAGTTGAGGGCATGCCACAACCTCACCGTGCAATGGCTTCTCCACCTGTTATAAATGGAAAATGATCCTTCCTTTCATGGAAAGCTTCTGCCAGCAGACAAGCAACGTACCATGCTTAATACTCACTAACAGCAAAGCAGCAATTCTGCTGCACACCACCCCAAGTAATGCTGAGGATGCAGGACAACTCACCTGATTTTATAATTGGGTAAGGTGTGCTTGCGCTTAATTACTTTCTTGAACTGGTTCACTATGATGGAAGTGAGCTGAGGCATGGGCCTCCCTTCAAACTGAGACTTCACCTCAAAGAGTATCACGGGGTCATCCATAAAAGAGAAGAACCAGTGCGTGAAGGGCAGGCGCGTGAAGACCAGCTTCAGCTTCCCCATCACCCGGGAGATCTTCACGAAGAGGTAGGCCGACTTGCCGAACACCAGGTCAGCGTCGATGGCCAAGTGGAAGCCACCATTGTACTCCAGATCTACCTCAAAGCCCAGCTCCTCGGGACAGCCCTCCCCATTGCAGATCACCGGCCGGATGAGCTTCACGGACTTGAAGACAGGCAGGACATCGCCGAGAGAGACCTCCCTGAGGCTGAGCCCCTCCAGCACCTTCCCTGTCATCTTGGCCTGGAGCAGCTCCTCGAACTCCACCTTGATCTTCTTGATGACCCAGTCCCTGACCAGGGCAGTGTCCCTGAGCTCCCTGAAGAGGAAGAGGAAGATGGCATTGAGGAAGTGGCACGTCTCCTCACGGGAGGACGGGTCTGGAGGGGGCTCCGGCTGCTGCTGCTTGGGGCCGGGCTCGGGGCCCGGGGCGGCGGCGGGCGCAGAGGCCGGGGCCGGGCTGGGGGCTGGCTCCGCCGACGCCGGGCCGCCGGCCGGCTCCGCGCCCTGCAGGTATTCCCTGAGGCCGTGCTCGGGCGCCACGCGGGCGTAGACGAGACCGCCGTAGGCTCCGTCCGCCCCGGGGGGCTCGGGCTTCTTCCTGTAGAGGAGCAGGAGCTGGAGCAGGAGCGTGAGGCAGCAGCCGGCCAGCGCCGAGAGCAGGATCACGTACAGCAGCGGCATCCTCGGCCCTCCGCGCTGCCCCGGGCGCACCGCCCTCACCGCGCCGCCGCCATCGCGGGGGTCGCGCCCGCGCCCGGCCGGCGTTTAACGGCCGCGGCCGCCAGGGGCCGCCTCATCCGG